>NC_073695.1:68082756-68382756 GCF_029784165.1 Wyeomyia smithii
GCCAATTGCACAGTTTTTTGAGCATTTTAGTGATTATGACACACTTTTTCTATGAGAACTGTAGAGAAGCTGGGTTTTTATGAGAAAACCGAAGAAATTCGTCATAAAAAGTCACATGTGTAAGTATTTTGGGGAAATAATGGCATGGGTCATCTTACCCAACTGGTGCGTCTTGTACGGTTCTCCCCTATCTAAAATGGAACCAAAATTCATAGGAATGGGTAAATAGCTATAATCTTATTATTAAATATTTTGTACAGTACAGTTTGACGCCCCTCCTTCTTCTGGGAGGGAGGGGTCCCATACAAATAGAACACAAATTTCTGCATAATTGTAAATTTCATGAACCAAATAAAACCAAAATTGATATGGAGAAGTTTTAAGAAACAATGCATATCGTCGTGGTAGTTTGATACCCCTCCCTCATTTGAAAGAGAGGGGTTCCATACAAACGAAACACACATTTTTTCATAACTCAAGATTTCATGACAAAAATCTAATCAAATTTGACATGAGGAGGTCTTCGGGTACAAGAAATGTCTTCATGAAGGATCCCACATAAATAAAGTATTGATTTCTAAATAACTGGAGATTTCATCAAGTAAATGGAATCAGATTTGGAAAATAAAGGGTTTAGGATGCAAGGAATGTTATATGAGAAATGTTTCTGTTTCTGTTCTTTAGAAATCACGAATATGTTTTCAAATGATGGAGTACATTTGCAATTCTATCGGTGAAAAAAAAGTTTTCGACGATTGGAATTTTATCTTCCAAAACGGAATTCGTGGAATTTTTTTTATTATTTGAATCAATCATTAGATTGTAAGAATATTCTCGAAGAAGTAAACCACTATCCAATGGATAATGCTTAGAAACTTGAATCAACCAAAACTATGAAATGGGACAAGATTTATTAATTTTAGAAGCTTTACTGTACGTAACGATTTGCCTTTCGAGTTTAAACAGATACAATATCCGATTCGTCATATATTAATAATCAAATTGCAAGATCAATCTTCGGAAATATGTGGAATCAAATAAGAATTGTATTGTAGTAATCTTAATAGCGCAATGTTATTAGGCTAATATTTAAAATTTTGTTTCAATACCTTAATTTTTTTGTTCAATTTCTCGACAGCATAAGTATCATTGAAGTAAAATAAATTTGTTGTGGTTATTTTTTTTTGTCGAATTATTTTATTTGAAATTGTTTTACTTGAAAAAAAAAAATCTGGTAAAATACGCGAAGAAACTTAGCATTTTATTGGCAAGAATAATGGACTTGCAGATCTTCTTCTTCGTTTTCTTACGGCCTTCGGGCTTTTGACTTAGTGTTCTTAAACACTTCTACAATTAGTGATTGAGGGCTACTATGCCTTTCCATATCACCCAATTGTACATTGTGTGGCAAAGTACAATAATACGCTTACGATTCAGGGCAGTAGAACGAAGATTCAACCCGAAAGAGACATTCGACTGTATCGGGAATTGAGCTCTCGACTTCCAGCTTGGAATGCCGCGCTCTCATCTCTGAGCTATGAGGCTCTAGGTCTATATTTCTCAACAATGTTCTACACACTTCACGAAACTTATACCAGCTGCTGGTAAAATATAAACAAAATCACTTTCAGAAGTAAAACTTAAGCGGCATATTTAATCATTTAAATGTCATTTAATCATTTGCATTAAAGAGTTATTGTGCAGCAGGCATAAGATATCGGAGACACAACAAATAGCCTAGCGAAGACGGGCGCATTTTATATTGACACATCCTATGATGACAGCAGATCAAAAGTCTAGAACCGCACTGATCAAAGTAAGCCGCGAAATGACTTCGTTGGTTCCTCCTCTTTTGTTGCTACATCATCATAAATGTAAGACGCACAATTGGCGATCCTGCCAGGTTTTTTTTAATTTGCAAGTTCAGTTAGGTATCAATTGCAAAAAAAGAAAAGAAATAAATGTCAAGACAGTCAGATTAAATTGAGTTGTCCGTCATAAGTTCCATTTATGCATATTGTTGGTGCACACACCGATTTTTTTCCTTTCTCAATGTGAACGAAATTTACCACGTGACACGTGATGTCGATCTGGCTGGATAGTTTTCGCTGCGAAAGTTGCTTAAATCAGCTCAATGATACGAGACGTTTCACCATATCATTCGTCGTTACGGGACGTTCATTGATAAACCGATGACTTAACAATAGACTTGATGGGACGAGACGTTTCGCCGTAGTATCTCGGATACTAGAGGATCTACAATTCGGTGTCACGAAACGTACGTTGATTACGAGAAATGTGATAAAACGAGACCGCAATCAAGGTGTTATGAAGCAAAAGACGTTTGTATCACGCCCTCGATAGCACATGGCTCTAGGTTATGAAGTGCCAACACGGCTCGGTTTCTATGGAAAAACCTAAATTAATCCACCTAGCGGTCAGACTCAGCCTTTCTCATTCAAACTTATTATTTGTAAAAATAGATTTACATGAATGCTTAAATCCAATAAAGGGATATTTACTCTTTGGGTTCTAAAATATTGACGTTGTAATTGAAGTATAAAATATGAAATTTGAAGTAATGTTAGTGCTTAAGAAATAGCGAAATAAAAGAAATGACTCTTAATTTCGAACAATTTAATCACGAGCGATACCGGGAACGTTCAAATAGTACATTTAAATCATGTTGAGGCCATATATATTGATCAAAGCAGGTATAGTGTTGAATAGTATTGGAATTTCTTTTTTTTCCAAAACTTTTGAACAGCATATCAAATTGTTATGAAGTTTGTTATTTGTAAGTTTGAGAGATGACTCGTTCGTTTGACATTATGTTCAAATAAGTCGTGTAATACTTGAGATAATAGACTTTCGTTGTTTTAACAATTCAATACATAACGGTTGCTTAAGTTTGATTACAATCAAATGAAAAGGGAACGTATAGGACAGCCAAACTTTGAAACCACGTGTTCAATCATAATTCATCAGTTAACCCTTAACTAGCCCGTCCATCTGATATCAATATTGTTCAAATCGGTTGTGTAGTTTCTAAGATAATGAAATAAAATTCAATGGGGTGTTATGAGGCAACTAGACCTTTCATTTGACATTAATTTCGTGGAAATCGGGTCAACCATCTCTAAGGAAAGTAAGTGAGTCCAAGTAGTCTTCGGAGTATGTTTCTTTTCATCCGTTTGCAAAAAAACTAATAGGGTCTTTCGGGGCAATAAGACGTTCCATATGACAGTGATTTTATGAAAATCGGTCCAGCCAACTCTGAGAAACATGAGTGAGATTAAATAGTCTACAGAACACGTTTCTTTCCATAACTTCTGAACCACCTGTTCAATCTTCATAAATTTCAAAAGTTAAGGGTTTTTAGGTAGTCCGTTAATTTGAAACCAATTTTGTTGAAATCGGTTGTGTAGTTTCTAAGATATTGATGTTTCGTGATTTTTAGCTCTAAACTAGAAGTCAGATTACAATAAAATTCAATAGGGTCTTATATGGCAACTAGACCTTTCATTAATTTCATTGAAATCAGTTCAGCCATCTCTGAGAAAATCGAGTGAGATTGGGAGAGCGTTCACACACACACACACATACACACACACACATACACACACACATACACACACACACACATATATATATATATATATATATATATATATATATATATATATATATATATATATATATATATATATATATATATATATATATATTCTATATTCTTCTTAGTTCACTTTAGATTTCTCATAGAGTAGAATCCTTAAAAATTCAATTAAAATCTCTAAATTTGATATTATAGTCGGGTATCTGCACTCGAAAACTCATTCAATTCAATCACCTATCTCAGAAAATAAAACCCGCGCATTGTTCTATACGGCTAAAACGTTCAGCAGCCAACCAAAGTTTTTTCATCACTAGCGGACCACTTTTTATTTTATTCACTAAACGAAATCACTCACTACATCATCTCATCTACTCAATACCTCAATATTTGAAATGTTCACCTGAAATTTCCAAAAACAAGCTTGAATTATCAGAAATATATGAGTTGAATTTCTACAATTCCCAAATTTCAACTGTATGTATTTTCATCTGTTTTCACTACGTTGAAGAAAATCAAAAGTTGCCAAATAAGTTTTTGTTGATACGAAAAAATCGTACTGAAAATGTTGAATTATTCCGACATAATTGACATGAATGGACAGCACTGCAATGGTTACCTAGGTTACCAATTTTAAACGTAAACAACTACAGCGGATATCTAGGTAACCTACTACGACGGGCTGCGGCTACGTTCATTCATGATAATGTGATTCATTCATGATTAATAGTATGATGAATATGGGGGCATCGTGAGATGAATAATTGAGCAGTGATTTATGTTTTGACATGGATATAGAAGCGTTGTGATAAATGTTTTGTTTTATTCAGGATAAATCTAGCTAAGTTTACTAAATATACAATGCTGAACGATTCCATAAAAGCACGTAAGTGTACCCAAGTAACAATTCTATAGCTACTTGGTTTTCTAACGGTTTTATCACAGCATTGAATATTACCAACGGTTTTATGGTGGTTAAAATAGCAAGTCGTAATGAAGCCGTCAATAAAACTCTAATAAAACTTACAATGATTGACCCATAAAACCACTCCAGCTTGCTGTCATATTACATAGAAATCAGTTTTATTGCGGTCATTCAAAATCTAAAAAATTACTAGTTGGCTATGAAAAATATCTCATAGAATTGTAATAAGTACCCAGTTTTAACCTGTCAAACTTGTAAGCAAATATATGCAGGCAATGATATACATACAGGTGAGACAAAAGCGGCTTAGTTGGTTTAGTGTGATGCAGAATTCTGTCGCAGTCTCCGTAAGATGTGTGTAAAATGCTTTAGAGCATCTTGCAGTGCATTTGTGAACATTGATGACGTAGAACTCCAAAAATATAATAGAGTAACACGGCAAACTTAGTACTTTTCGGTATTTTTTTTTTTCAATTTTATCGCCAGTTTGTCTTGTTTTGGTTTAAAATAATTTCCTATGTCGTTAAATTATGTGTCCTTAAAAATAAGGTAGGGGCAAGACACTATTGATATATTTCGAAATATATTCAATATCCAATTAAACTAAGTATGTATTGTTGCATTTTTCGTGCACCTCTCTATTTGTATCAAAGCTCGTTGATTCCTCATTATCGTCAGTGTGATGTAAAATTTTTCATAAAAATAAAGTAGGCTAGGCCCCAGGGATTTACCACATTTTTCTCTAATAATACAGGCATCCAACCTTTGCCGCACCTTACAACATATATATAATTGAACTAGGCTTATTACGGCTACGATTGATACCAACTAATTACCGACCGCGCCATATTGATATTTTTGAAACTTTTTATGATCTTGAAACGAAAATCGAATCGTCGTCTGACTAACAAATAAACTGAACATCCAAAGTTGATTTTGATCTATCTCTGTATTGAAGAACACGGTTAGATTTTTTTTCTGAAAAACTGAGCTGAAACAATCCAATTCATTTTTGCTAACAATGAGATCATATTTGTAAGCCCATACTATTTTGATGGCGCATAAATTTTAAGCGCCTATGTTCTCAAAATGCACGACAAACTTTCATGCGCATATGCTTGAGAGCTACAACACCTACCAAAAACCCCTCTTTATTCATTATATTTCTACAATATCACCATCAAATAAAATTGATTGCACGATGATAACCAACACAGGTGAAACAGTTCTCCCGCAACGAGAGATTTCCTTATTAAAAAATGTGGCGTGATGTTCTGGTGTGTGTGCAGGAACGGCACAAAAAATCAACTTATTACGGTTGCTGTCAAGCAATGAAAAGTTGATTTGGACTTATTGTGACAAGTAACAGAGCGCAATAATGCAACCAAACTTATTGCGCTCTTAAAGAGGTAATGCCAGCTGCTTATAGTATGCGGTACTCTTTCCATGTGGTTTTAAAGTAGTTTTATTGCCATTCTTATAATTGCTTCAATAAGCTTGGCAAGGGTGGGCCACCTGGCTGTAAAGTAAACTTATAGCGGTTATCAGAAGGTTCTGATAGTATTTCTGGTTTTAACAGCAGTTTTTCGAAATTGGTCATGAAAACCGCTAAAAGAATGCAATACGACTTAAATTGTTACTGGGGTATTTTTTTTATTTGTTCAATGATTTTGTGAAAATTTGGTGTTTAATCCGTGCATTCTTCATGAATATCAGCCTAATGAGATGAATAATGGAGCAGTTAATAATGGAGATTGAGATCATACCGACAATAATGTGACGTCAAAGAGGTACGATGTACATAGAGGGATGCCCTTCCAATTTTGACCTGCTCTCATTGGTGGACTAACTACACATTTATTCAATTTTTCTGAAGTGGAGGGGGGATGTGCAGCAGGCATAAGGTATCAGAGACACAACAAATAGGCTAGCGAAGACGGGCGCATTTTATATTGACACATCCTATGATGACAGCAGTTCAAAAGTCTAGAACCGCACAAATCATAGTGAGCCGCGAAATGACTTCGTTGGTTCCTCCTCTTTCGTTGCTACCTCATCATAAAGGTAAGACGCACAGTTATCAATGTTTATTAATTTCTTTTAAGGTAAAACAACGTTTGCCGGGTTCAGCTAGTTGCACATAAATTTCAAACAAACCGCGGTTTACGTCAGAAAAACGGAAATTTAAATGAGAAAATATTTTACGTGACGTGTAATATTCAGATTTTTTTTACTGTGCAGGAAGGATGACCGAAGAGGCTCCAGAGGAAAGTAATTAAATAATTAAGTAACTCGCAAAAATAGTCGAGATAATACTAATGATTATAAATTCAAACATCTTCTTATTTTCACAGGTAGAAAAGTTAACACTTACTTTGAAAAGGTAAAAATTAACTGTAAAAAACTTTCAGATGAAGTAATATTTGTATTGAAAAAAAAAAAAAAATGGTGGAATCAGGTAGAGCAGATGATGAATCTGATCACAGCTAAGAAGATAAAAAAAATGGAAGATGATGATGATGAAGAACAAGATGATGATTGCTTTGATTTGTAATTAGTTGTATTAATGTTGTTTTCTAGCAAAAATTAGTTGAATTCTAGGGTCGTCCATAAACTATGTTATCTTTTTCAGTGAGGAAAACGCCTGGTGGTGTTGCTTGTGCTCAAGAACATATAATTCTTTTTGATAAAAAAAAAGTGAGAGGCAAAGTGCCGAAAATTGATAAAAAAATTGCATCAGGTGCTTTATGGACGACCCCAAACCAAAAATTAAGATTCGTGTCCAGCAACCCAAAATTATGGAAATACCATGTTTACGCCGCATTCATCGACATTACCTCTGTTTGGGCAGCCTTTGTATGAAGTCGCCCCGCTGCAGCTTTGACATCACAACCACTTTCGAATACGACCACTAATACCTAGATCTTTGCGACGATAACGTCAATTGGCAGAGGTTTTTGTTCCAACGCTTTTCGAGATTGACCCACTCTAATAGAAATATGTTCAGTGTTCATTATTACTAGTTTTTTTATGCGCTTTCTAATGGAATAGGTCACAGTTTTCATAACAAAAAATTAAATCGATTTGTCTCTCCAAATTTTAACATATTGCAATTTTGGTTTTACAGTTCCATATGGTGGATATTTCGAATCGGGTTCCATGAGTACCCTGCGTCGGTCGGTTCACTAGCTCCAAGTACTGAGTGCCACTATTACAACCCGGTCGCAGTATGAATGAAATGAACCAAATCACATGGTCCTCCACTCACCGGGGAGAAAGCAACCGGCTTCTCTTCCGACGATTACCCCGGAAAGAATCATTCGTTGGCTCTCTGTTGTCATTTCTCTCGGTTGGTTTGATTGTTCTCGCTCACGGGGTCAGTCACTACCACGCGGTTTACAACTTTGTTGATGTAACACCTTGCCCGGTATTATCCTGCTGTCGTCGATTGCGGCGCGCTCGCTCGTCTCTCCGTACGGTTGTCTATACTCTATCGGACCAGAACGAAGAAATCGAAACCGCTCTTTCGCTCAGTCGGGTATTCCTTTTCAGTTTGCGAACGACGCGACGATAATTCGACTGCTATCCATGTCTGAGGAAGGACAACACCGACCATGCTATCCAGCCCGAGCGATGAAAACAAACTGATGATTTCTTGTGCTCTTGTTCTCTCAGTCTCCCGGTTAAATCACATTTTCCACCGACCGCACCAAACCTTCTGCTGGATTTCCACGGAAGGCACAGATGATAGCGAAAACAACAAACGAACTAAAGTTACTCGATGTAGGAGCCTTCCATCCATGGCAGGATTCTACGATACGATTCAGTTTCGGCGAGCGTTCCGAGCGAATCAGACGCGTTCCAACCTTCGTGGTGATCGGATGCGATTCAGCAATTACTGGTGACACTCAGATTAACATACTGGCTAATTGTCTGTTGGGTGTTCGGAGTCTGTGAGGCTGGACAGAGGAAGCTGCCCGTCACAAATCTAAGTTACATTGGTGGGTTCCACCCAGTGCCAAGGATAGTGCAAAAACTAGCTGATTCTCCGATCGGTCGGGTAACTTTGGCACATCCGGTGCAGGAGAAAGTGTAAAGAAATTTGCATACAAAACCCTACGGACAGCCGTTCACCACCCACCCAGCTGTCCTGTGTGTGCGTGTTTGTGTGTCTGTGGGAAATAGGGTCGATGTCGATTCGCAAATCTAAAGGATAGGAGATGGCGAAGAAGAATAATCTGTAAAACGCCCGTGTATGCAAATGACACATGATGCTGCTATGCACATACGTAGTGATAGCATAATACATGTTATAAGTAGAGTGTACAGTGAAGAATGGAAACAATTGTCAGTGAAAGAGTTTGTTTTTTATGATTAATTGTTCCAGTTAGCAAAGCCTTGGGAGGCTGCGAATGTCGCCAAACAACGAACGACCAGCGAATCGGTAAAGTGTAGATACTCACAGCCCTAGAAGCCAATGTCGGTTAGTTGGGCTCGGTGGGACAGGGATCGGACCGGTTGCAAGTGGTTTCTCCGACCTGCATTTCTGATGTAATGCAAATATGACAGCAACAAAAATTCAGCAGTGGAAAGGACGAATACAGCTGGTAGAACGTCTGTGGTGAGTGGTACTTTTGGCCTGAATTGAAAAACGAAATAGTTGGGTGTTGTCCTTTTGTACTGTGGTGTTGAAATTGTGTTGTCTTGATTTATCCAACGGTTAAGTATTTGACATTGGCTGGCTCCCTGGTACGTTCCATGCCGTGTGCCCGATTGACCAGACGAGGTGACGAAAAGATGATTGTAGTTCAATTTGGATAACTAGTTCGCAGTGATGGTAATCAGATAAGATTGTGTGCATCGAGCAGCAAATTTAGTGTAAGTGAAGTTTATTCTTTCATCGTTGATCAAAGAAGCATCTTTGTAATATCGTTAGCCTGATGGTGCTCGGAAGGTTTGCTTTGTGCACACGTTGCCAGTGATAGCATCCGTGAAATTGCTTGTGAAAACGAAGATTGCAACATCATACCGAGTTTGTGAACGGCAGATGAAATCGCATGTGAAGGTTAAAAGAGAAACCTATCCGCTGACGTTGGTTGAAACTTGCTTTGCATCATCAGCCGAGTGATACTGGACTCAACATACTTGCGGAGAGCTTTGATGTTCGTGAACCAGTTTGATAAAGGTAATTTCATTGTGGATATTATGATTCGTAAAACTCTCTGTTTGCTTGCGTGATTTTAACCCATAAGATTCGTTATGGTGTGAAATAATCTGAGTGTATACATTTTATATAGTCGAAGTAATTTGACGAATCGCTTATAAAAAGTTTATTACTTGAGAAAATTTTATGCCATATTTTTACGACTGAAATTTAAGCTGCAACACAAGTAGTGCTGAAAATATTCAAATTTGGTTCGAGCTTTTTGCTAATGTGCGATCAACCATCTGAACGAAAAATTAAGCATGGGTTCCAATCGGAAATCGGAACCTTCCTCAATGCTCGTTTTATTTTTCGCCATCCAAATCAGAGTCGATTGAAAAAAATCAACCTTTAAAGATTCCGTTCCGAGCGAACTCTGGACCGGATTTGGACCGGCATTTTCCGGACGCTGCCCAGTCCGATGTTCAATCACTAGTTTGTTCATTTTGAACTGGTCTAATTTCAGCATTGTCCTCAATCTAACCAAACATGTGAAAAAGACGAGAGCTATGTTTTTCACATTGAAAACTTTTTTGCTTTATTAACTGTGTCAGACTAGACTAGTTACAACTGGCTCATGCTACTCATATATATTGTTTAAATACACGTTTTGTGGGTGGTCCAATATGCTGAGTTGGCAATGAACCGGGTGGAATGTAGATAAAATATATTTATGGTTTCTGGTTTATGGTTCTGGTTTATCGATGATGCTGTCGGCGTAATGTGACCTCTAACTGATGTCGGGTAGCTTGACATTTCATTCATAATCTAACTGAAAGTTTACTTATAAGATTTCTTCATTTAAAGTTTGTTCAATAAGTTTGTTTTTTACTAATATGTATTATATTGTATGTATAGCACCGCTCGAATGACACAGTTGAACTGAAAAACATTGATAAGCTTGGTTAACAACTAACAGTAGAATATTTTGGTTTCTTTCTGGGTTTACTCATAGTTTATATTTCGAGTAGGTTGTTTTTAAATATTGAGCTAAAAATCGGAATCAAATGGGTTTATGGCAGATGTGTTTTTTTGTTGAACAACAAATAGATATTTACAAAAATAACAATAATTCAATTTAAGCACAAAAATGCTGAAATGGACATCTGAAATACTTTTAACAATTATAATAATTTCTCTCTTCTTGAAACTGAAGACATATTTTCATAAGTATTACAGGAAAAATCTTTGATTCCATCTTTTGTTCCTAAAGATATTTTTAAATGCAAAGATTGGAGGGTATTTCCAGTATTTTGAATAACAGTGCTTTTTCCATTTCACCACGGTCAAACAAAATTTCACTGTGAATTTGTCGAAGCCGTGAATTTAGCGAAATGATAGAAATTGGATTTTTTGTGTTGTATTCAATTTATAATATCTTGAATAAAATGATCCACTTTCATAGTTCAATGGAACATAAGTTCAAAATACAAATAAATAAACAAAATAAGGTTAGTTCATAATATTTTGCTTCATAGTGTTTTTGCAAACTTTCTCACGGGATTATACATACAATATCTATATGATTTGTACTGCCCATTCTTTAGCATAGTTAGGAGAGTCTAATGCTTGTTTATGTGCAATTGTTAAACCGATAGATTTTATAAATTTTAAATCCTATATGAATTCCAAACTGTAGGACTATTCGAGCTGTTAACTGATCTTCTTTCTGAACTGCGCGAATAATACGTAAATTTTGCTCCAAAATCAACGAAACACGTATTTTACGGGTCATTTTTCTCAAAATAATGACACAAATAAATTGTAACAGATGTGACACTTGGTTGTACCAGAAAATCGATCAACCAAATTGAGCTCGTAAAACTATACACAAAAAGGACACAAGGCACAAGTGAAAATGATATAAACCCCCATATCCATCACACTGTTAATCATGAATGAATCACATTATCATGAATGAACGAAGCCGCAGTACGTCGTAGTAGGTTACCTAGGTATCCGCTGTAGTTTTTTACGTGCAAAATTGGTAACGTAGGTGACCACTGCAGTGCTGTCGATTTATGTCAATTATTTGGCAACTGATTTGGCAACTTTTGATTTTCTTCAACGCAGTGAAAACAGATGAAAATGCGTACAGTTGAAGTTGAAAGTTTGTAAAAATTCATCTCATACATTTTTGATATTTGAAGCTTGGTTTTGGAAATTTGAGGTAAACATTTTGAAAATTAAAGTGTAGTGAGTGATTTTGTTTAGTGATTAAACTTTGGTTGGCTGTTGAACGAGTCTTATGCCCAATTGATTGAAGCCTACATGTACAGCATTCGAGAGAGCAGAGTCGAGCCGTTGGGCGCTGTACGCCTTGTCCTCGAATGCTGCTGCTCCGGTGTCTGCTGTTCGTTTATGCAAGTTAACCCAAGGAAGTACGTGTTCATAAGAACTTGCAGTGAACTGCCCTAGACCATTGATGCCAATTGGATGTGCTTTTTGTCCTGTTGAACAAACGCCTGGCCTCACGGCGGAGGTTATTGCGCGTTTTGTTCCACCGCGGCACGTTACGACACACAAGCCTTTCCTTTAGAGGACAGCTGGTCATGTATGCATCAGTGATCCTATGTTCAAGATCACGTGCGGCCGTATCAAGTTCAGCGGGAGTGCGTATGTCGATTGTGCGGGTGACCGGGAGTTGACTAAGTGATCCTGATACAAGAACCAGTTAGTCTTCTTCGGGTTCCTGAAGTTTTCACTTTTCAAAGGATTAGCTTCGATATCAAAAATGATATATCGGTGATCTGACAATCTTGGTTCGTCGGACACCTGCCAGTTTTTGACTTTCTCAGTGATGTTTGTCCTGCAGAGACTGGGGTGGAGGATTTCGTCTCTTATGGCGTTTGTAAAGGGAGACAGCCCCCTACATTGCATATACTGACCTCGCACATAAGACGGTCTCCATATAAAGGAGCGGCCAAAATTACCAAAATACGAATTTCACATTCAGGATGTTTTGAGCACATAATTTTGTAGTTTTTGATCTATATTTTCATAAATTCACAATGAAATCTTAATATATAGCACGGTTCATGTTCAAAAATGCCTCCAAAGTTACCTTTCTCAAAAATTAAGTGAATGAGTTTTTCTGAATATGTTGGAATATATTAAATCTTTCCAAAGCTGTTATGGTTTGTTTGCATACAATAAAAAGCTTATAATATTAGCTTAATTAAACTGAAAGAGTAATTGATTCAAACCCTACAGAGTCTACCACAGGCCACGTAGAAAATATGCAGAATTTTCCTAATTTTGACCCTCAAAAACATTGAATGTAAGCACATGTAAGCACAGTTCTTGATAATGTGCCTCAAAGCCCCGCTTGTGCTCTTTAAGAATCAATGTTAAAAGTTTGCGGAAATTTGCGTTTTTGTAATAAAGTATGATTGGAAGTTATTCATTTTTATGTAAGTTTTGAATTTTTGGGTGATTTATCAACGAATCGCATCGTATATCGTACCAATATAATCTTAAACACATCGAGAAAACGTAAAATTAGTATAATTATTCGTTTGTATACACTGACGATTTTTTTTAATGTTTCGAAAAATAATAAGATTTGCCTCGATTCACGTGGTTTATGGACAGCTCCTT
Source organism: Wyeomyia smithii (assembly GCF_029784165.1). Taxonomy (NCBI): domain Eukaryota; kingdom Metazoa; phylum Arthropoda; class Insecta; order Diptera; family Culicidae; genus Wyeomyia; species Wyeomyia smithii. The sequence goes on from NC_073695.1 coordinate 68,096,101, forward strand.
ATCACTACAACACATTTTTGAAATGACAAAATCATCTACAGTAAAAAACTAACAATTTGACACCAAAAAAATAGTTTTGGCCGAAAGTTCTAATTTTACGACCATTGTGCCTCGTTGGAAGTAAGATATTCAAGAAGGTACTCACTCCTATTATTGGTATTCGAGCTTACTGGTTGCAGTGCAGCACCTCACGAGTTCGCAGACCACGGGAGGCAAAATATCGTCCAGGTACAGGGAGAGTAAGCGAAGACTTCCGCTATTATGCCAACAACGTCACGTTGAATAAATTCTGTAATTGGAGTGAATTTGATTACTCTGCCTAACAGAGTTGCTGTCCTGGGTTTGGGCTGAGTGTTAGAGTAGATTAACCTACCTTTTGGATCCGTAAGGCCAATAATCCTTGTTTTGTTGACCCATGGCACCTAGACTAGAGAAACAGTGAGTTGCTCTTTGACGAATCTTCTGCAAAGGACGCTGGAGGCTCCCTTAGCGTGGTTCTGATTCTGGATGAATCGCAGTATCTTCTCGTTTTAAGTGTCCATGTTGTTACGAAAATAACCTGCGAACTGGATAGCTTTTGGCAGGTCATCCGTGTTGTAAACACGCAGTTGTGTTCCATCCCATGGAGTTAGGGCTGGGATGGTTTTCTCCAGCCACACAACTGTTTCGTTATCAGCGCAAGCCTGGTGGAGGTAGCCGTGCTTGAAGTGGCAGCTCCTGAACTTGGGTCTCATTTGGGGAGAATCTAGTGCCGCCATCTGATCCAGGATCGAATCGTGCACTGTTCCAAGTTGCTTCTTGGATGGAAGTTTGGTGGGATTGCCGTCAAGAGTGATGGCGATGTTGATAGCATCTACCAAATGGTAGGTCACTCCAGCCGAGTGTCTCGGAAATCAGGAACCATCCCCATTGCGGACCCGAGACTTTTTGTTCACTGAACGATCAGCGCTGGTGTTATATGACGAAGCGTCATCCGATCGTTGCCGTTAACAGCGGTTTGATCTGGTAGGTCAGTCCGACCGACAGGTCGAAGGGCGAGCGTTCTGGTTTCATCCCTAGAGTTGCCTTCTATCAGGTATGCCACGTACCTGCGCTTTTGTGCGTTGAAGAGACTCTCCTTGTGGGGAGCAGACAGACTAGAAGACGCGATTGCGTCTGTCTTCTTTGGGGAATCGCTGGATCCTGCATTGAGCGATACGATGGAGAGTATCGATATTTAATAGTTGAAAACTTTTTTTGAAGTTTTGTAAACACAAGGTAAATAATGAGGACTTATTCGTTGTTTTTATAGTATCTATCCGTATTCTTTGTATAGTTTCAAGATTTGTATTTATTGGCCCAATGGGCTGTGAAGCTCGCGTTCTATTTGTATAAACTATTGATACACTTCCGTATCAACTGATGGGGAAGTTGATGACATAAAAAGTTAGATATGTCAGCGAAAATAAGATAGTGAAGTCTACCGCCGAATGTTTCTACCTTGTCAATATTGCAATTTCATTTTTCTTCTATACTCCAACCTGTGTCAAGAATGCACCTTCTGTTACTTGTATTTTTAAATCGCCGGACGAGTTTACCAAACAATACATTTTTTTCGACGAGTTTGTTGCGTTTGTTGGCTACATAATCACATCAAGTGTTTCCGATTGCCAATGTTAGAACTGAACGCAGGCAAACGGAGCTAACCGTATTGCCAGCGTTACTGGTATTATTTGATTCTTAGCCGTTTTTGCGGAAGAAAAAATGTGCTATTCTTTCTTTGTCCTCACTCACGCGTTGACAGTTCTGATCGGGATTTCATCCGATTGCGAGATGGAGTAGACTTCAAGAACTTTGGTTATGCTGGTAAGATTGCCAAGGTCTAACGTAATCGCAAACGAGAGAAAAAGGGATCTGATAAACAACCTAGGGAATGACTTTTCCTATCCCTTGCTGTACATTCGACAGAGTAACAATGAAAAAAAAAAATGTCAACCCTGAACCGAAACGTCAATATCAATCCGATCGATATTGACGTTTCGGTTAACATCATTTCCCTCTTTCGGTTGGAGCTCAGCTATTGCCTTCTTGGGTAGATGTAGTAGAGTCAGGGCATCTGGTAATTATCCACGAAAATGATGTTTTAGCAAAAAAAAAAAAAACTATTTATAATTCATGTGTAAACTTTTCATTTGAAATAAAAGCAACGGCGAGTTTTTTCGTATCTAGAACAAAAACGAGCAGGAAAACAGAAAAGAGCAAACACTTTGAACTTTACGTTCCTGTGTTGTACTCTATGTTATAACTCATAGCGCATTCCCTCGTGAACAACAAATGCAAATCAGAAACACTCAGACAGAGAGTGAGTGAGTGAGTGAGTGAGTGAGTGAGTGAGAGAAAGAAAGATAGACGATGAAAAAACCGCCAATTTGGCAATTGTGTTTCACATATCAAAGGTGTCAGATCTCTTCTCAAATTGAATGCTGGCTGACTTTTCATTTGACTCGTATAACCGGTGGTGACAATGAAAGGTGTTGAATTTTATGTTTATGTTTAATTGTAAATACTTTCACCACAACAATGGATCATTACTTTGTTAGCTATATAAAAGGTTTTTGAACCTCCGGCTAAAAATCACTGCAATAATGCAATTTTGGAACCATCTAAATAATTGTCTAGCAATCGTGCATGTATTGGTGCACTTTACACCGTGTAAGTCAGATGGAAAATGAGGCAAATAAAGTGCTGTCAAAATGCTTGCATTGATTGCGAAATTTTTATTTGCTTTCGCTGATTTGAAAGATACCCAAGCAACCAGAAGTACTAATTTCACTTAACAAACGAACTTAGAAGTTCACATAAGGTTCGGATTTAGTTCCGCGGAACTTTCTTGCTGAACAACAAGACACATTACTCACAAACCGAACTTCCTTCTAAATAAAGTACCGTCTACACCTGAAAGCAACTTAAAAGTTCATGAGAAGCTGCTTGTTCCCCTTTATTGGAACCTTAAAATTCACATAAAGTTCACAAGTGAACTTCAAAACCCTTAGAACTCAAGTTCGGTCAACATTTTGTTCGTACTTCTAATCAGCACGAAGGTTCAGGAGAAGCTACTTGCTCCTCTTCATTGGAACCTTGAAGTTCACACAAAGTTCACACGTGAACCTTAAAGCCGTAGGAAACTAAAGTTCGGTTAGCATTTTATCCGTACCTTTAATCAGCACGAAAGTTCAGGAGAAGTCTATGTCGTACTTCAATTCCACTTCAAGGTTCATGTTAAGTTCTGACTCGTGCTTTCCTCTACTTTGGCGAAAGTGAAGTTTGCTTCAGGATTAGTGATAAAAAATGAGTTTTTTAAAAACAATCAATAATGTGGTTTATTTTATTATCATCGGAATTTTATTATCTAAATTATTGGCAAAAAGAAAACAAAGCTATGATTCCAATAGGTAATATTAGGGTGCTCAAAAGTTTCTCTATCTAAACACTTTCTTTTGTTACCTTACAGGAAATCAATTATGAGTTCAGATACCCATAAATGTGCAGGTCAAAAGAAAAAATAAACCGGATGTAAGCTGCGAATTCCCGTTAGACATTTGCAGTGCGCGATGCTTTCATATCTGAGCAATTTGCCCAAATCTTGGGTGTTTTTTATGTAGGCCACAGCATGATGTTGCCGGTTTTGGAGGTCCGAATCCATTTCTCGGACACCACCGAGAGTTCTCTGTGTTCCAAAGCGTTGGTCGTTTCGACTGCGGCACACAGCATATCTATTGACCGAAAAAGTTTTTATTGAATTTGAACATTTATCATATTTTGTATATACTGCTTACCCGAATAAAATTTCAGTAAACTTTTGGAAGGAAAATATTGCGTACACAACCTTTTTCAATTACATTACCAACGAACTGCAGCAAAATCAAAACAAACTAGAGAACTGTCAGACTTAAGTTCACATTGCGTTCCGCGCGTACTTCTTCTGAACTTGAAAGTTCAGAAAAAGTTCCGCGTCAGCCTTTTCTGAACTTCCTAGTTCGCATGAGGTTCCGCCTGTACTTTATCTGAACTTTCAAGCTGGAAGAGAGACCCGGTATGTTCCTAGCTATGAACGTGTAGGTAATGAAGAGAAATCAGCACATCGAGTAAAATCAATGCTGATCTCATATAGCGGGAACGGAGCAGTGGTTTGAATCTAGGCTTCAAAGAGGGAGGACTCGAGTTCGAAGCTTGTGTAGTAAGTTGCAAAAAAATTATGAAATTTAATAATAAATGAAGCCAGACATTACTCTTCTGATCCAAATTTCTTCAGTAAATGATTATCATGGGATTGATGAATCAACACGAATGATGAGTGAGGGAATTGATTGAAATTGATTGATTGAGGGAATTGAAGAAATGCAAATTGATTTTCATTTTAAGTATTTTGAAGTTTTCTTTTCAAGCTGAATAGCGCTCTGTTCAGCGACCTAACCGAACTCAATGTGAACTTTCTAGTTCGGTTTAAAGCTGCTTTGAATGCTACTCGAAGTTTTATCAACAAATGCGAACTTGAAAGTACGGTTAGTTAAAATAAAAATTGAACTGAATAGAATTCTATTCATGATCGTTAGATTGGCTGATTAGTCTAGGAATTCTACTTTTATCCGAACTTTTGGTTACTTGGGTACTCTATTCCTACGCGGATTGTGTGATTTGTTTACGGATAGTATCTTACAAAATGAATATTTAATTTCCAGTACCGAGAAACTCGAAAAGACGATATTTTTCGATTTGCTTAACCACGGTAGAGTAAAGCAAGAATCATTTATAAGGCAAACAACCCGAATTTAGTGTGCATGGTAAAGTTGTTAGAAAGCTCTATAGAACAAGAAAAACGTATGCCAATAAACATGTTCGATATTGTATCTAACTGCAATACCTCTCAATGTGTTGTTACCTTTCTTGTTCTTTTGGCCCAGATTTTGACAGTTTGTTTGGCTCACAACATTTTCTCTGTCTTTTTCTTCATCTGAGTTTTGCTAGTGCAAATAGACTTGTTCGATATTTATACTGACAGTTCGTATCAACTAGCTGGCATCTCTACCTTATTTGCTTTGCTTCATCGCAGCTAAAGTTGCAGTGGATCCATGTGTGGGCCTTACTGACACTGACAGACATGCTTGTCTTTTCTCCTCAGAAAACCTCTAGAGTGCAGGAGAACATCTTGCACTGCGAAAACAACTGCTCTCACACTAAAGTGCAAATCAACGCACATGCTAGAAGAGAACGACAGACGATTTTTATCTGCTGAGTTTCCTGAGGGCACCGCCGTGAAATCTGAAATCTCTCTCTTGCGAGACAATGAACTATGGTGTACTTTCTCACACGTAAGGACATCACGCACAATAATCACACAGCAGAGCTATCTGCGGTGCGATTCACAGTTTGTTTCTTGAGCATGGCAGAAGAGGAAAAGAGATTGGGAGAAAAAATAGGCTGCGTTGCTCGTGCCGGTCGTGTTCACTCTGGTCGAATTCGTTTTCGCGGTGTAGCAACACGAGAACTACACCTTTGCCCGGTAGGTTTTTTTTTACTTTCCGGACTACTCGCCAGTGGACACTGTGGTGTACTTCTGCATTTTCTCTGTAGAGTGATTCACCCCTCTTGTTTCTATCGGATGTCGGGTGAGTTGGAAGTGTGTTTGTCTCTCTGTGAGTTGGTTAAGACACTTAGGAGTGGAGGAAGAAGCCGTGTGGTGAAAGCATTTGCTACATGCAGGCACATACTGGAAGGGAAGTGCGCGGTGATTTTTTTCTCCGCTCTTCCCACATACTGAGGAGAATGACAAGCATGCTGACAGACAGCATAACATAGCGTATGAAAAGTGGTGGTGATATGCTATCTCGTTTACACACTGAGCTTTTGAAACATGGCGCGATGTCAGCTAGCTGGTTCGTATCTGGGAGGGTGAAACGAATACTACACTCAAAAAAGAGAACACGCACATGTGTCTTTTCTGATAGCGTGTAATTATCTTTTTGCTGTAACACATGCATGACTCAAACGAAGTTTTTAGAAACATCAGGAATACTGAATGTGCAAATTTTACAGACTAATTTTTCAGTTTCCTTTTTTTTCAATTTGCCGTTGTATAAAACTTTCTTCAGAGTTTTGAGTTCGACCGTGATGAAGTGTGTTCGAAATTGTAACCAAAGCCTTAAATCCAAAGAAGCGCAAGTTTAATAATCGCAGTACGCTAACATGATTATTACTTAAGGCTAATGAAATTTATTATTTTACGACAAAACAAACCAAAATATTTTATAAAACGACAATGAATACAAAAACTGTTTGCGATGAATATATTTTCGAGCAACGCAATTCCGTTCTGTTATAACAATACTCTTTGCAAAAAACGTTTTTTTTCCTTGGTTTAAATTGACAGTCAATGACAGCTCATTCTGGTTCATTTTGACACTCACACAGCTTCGTATCCGTTTCTCCCTCCCAGGGTCGTATGCATAAAAAATATCGATACTAATATCGCGGTCTTCAGTATCGATACGGCCAGCGACCGGACTTATGTGTATCGATCCAAAAAATCGAAATCCCGTCTCAAAAGTATCGATATTTTTGATCCCGATACAACATCGCCCATTGCTTTCGAGGATCATGGAGAGGGCTGATGGGCAGTCTTGAAGCCTCGCTCGCTGTCAAGGTTAAACCCTGCCTCCGTGTCCTGTTCGAGAAGTGCTCGTTCGACCCCTTTCAATAAATCACACACAATCCTAATATCCCGAGATACCATTGATTTTTAACCTATTCGCAGCTATTTTTACTCGTTGACTATACTAAGAATAAAATCGGAAAATCATTTATGCATCAGCCCAAATGCAGAAAATTGTAACTTGATTATTCGAACTATTGTACTATTGAAATTCTCAAGCCTTGTTGAAGCGCAGATTTTGACATCTGATTGGTTACTTAATGCTTGCTTTCCCTAGCATGGTCAGCAGAATTATGCATCTTGTTAGCGGTAGCGCAAAGCAACAGCGGGTATCAACAGCGTCAGCGGTAGGTGCAGCGGCGCTTCCTCCAATAGGATTAATAGTAGAGTTGTACACGAAACCATGACCACAAGGTTAAAGTTTTAAATTACCCGAGCTTTTTCGGATTTCAAAAAGGCCAAACATTAATCACTTTACGCCACCCCATTTTAGGTTCGATTGCGCTGGAATTTTGCACAGGATTTGCAGAAAGAGCCCAAAAACACAATAGAAGTGAGAATATAGCAAATTATTTGGAAACATGTGATCAATTGAACTTTTCAATCAGTAATGCTATTGAAGCATTTAATGCAAAAGCTGAGCTTGAAATTAATCCTGTCCAATTTCATTACGTTTAATCAAACCAAAAATTAAACAGTTTTTCATCAATTATGCAACTTGACGAACTGTTGGTGATAGCTCGGTAAAAAATGCAATCTCTTTGCAACCTTTTACCAAGAAATCTTTATCGCATTTTCGGGAGCAGATCGCAATCGTTATTATTTTGCTTTTTTTATTATTTGCATACTAGATGGCCCGTAGTGGCTAGCCACTTTCAAATGCGTTTTGAACTATTAAAAGTTGGTATATACTCTAAAATTACATTTTTTTTTTGAAATATCGAGTTGAAGTTAAAGATGTAACTATGACACTATTGACAATTCGATGCAGATGGCCAGCGCTGGTTTAAAACTTAAATAATTATCTAAACTGCGATAAATCCTTCGTTCGGTAGATCGTGGATTGATTGCTTACTCGAAAACATATCTGCATCTCGCTTCTTATACGGATCCACTGCACAGCTGTTTTCTCCAATATCTAAATACTTTTTCTCCATTATTTGATTATTTTCGAAAAATTATTTTCTAACGATTTGATTTTTTTTAATTTCATTACTTGAATAATAGTTCATTTTCTCAATTGTTTGATGTTACATATGTTATATTCAAACTAAACTTACAAAATAACTAACAATGAATGTGCTTGAAAAAAAAACAATTTACAAAAACCATTGCTCATTATTGGATTGCTCAAAAAAATATTCACACATGCAAAAGTTTGTCTCTGCAATTTGTTTTTAAGGCGTCGTACACACATTACGTAACGCATGTAGGGGGAGGGAGGGAGGTTGAGTCTGCGTTACTTATTGTTACGTAGGGTTTAGTAGAGAAAGTTACGTAACTGTGATGTTTGCTCGAAATAGAAAACTTCGGAGGGGGGTCAGGCTGATCAGCGTTACGTAATTTTAGGGGGGGGGAGTTATGTCGAGCGTTACCTATCGTTACATAGGGGGGGAGGGGGTCTGAAATCTAGATTTTTAGCGTTACGTAATTTGTGTACGACGCCTAACAATAGAAAAGCTTGGAACAACGAAGTACTGTCCTATTTTAACCATTGATGGGTAGTTTAAATCCCTCTCTTATACTCCGATATAACTTCACACATGATAAATGACGCGCATGAAACATCTGTCATCTGCGTTCCATCACAGAAAACTTTTATAGTGTTGCGTGACAACATAACAATCCTCATCCCATCAGCAGCACCTTTGTCTACTTCTTTGTTTTCGTCTTCTTCTACATAAGCAAACAAAGATTATTTGATAAAAAATAAAAAAAGTTGGCTTATTGTAGCGCATTTGCAGGATAGATCAGATCAGATCAGATCAGATTTTACATAATGTTCAAAAATAATGGCCAATAGCTTAACTCGATCCCGGCGCAGAGAAATTAGTTTTTACCTCAAAAAATAAACTTCAAACTCTTATTACTCATCAACTATAAACATAATCAAAACAAACTGTATTGCAAATTAAAGATCAATCTGTACCTCACTGAATAATTTCATCGTGAAAATTTTCAAGTATAATTGTTAAACTTGAATCAAAGTTTGAATGTCACTCGTCGGAAATGGGTTTATCTTATACTCTAAGTTTTTTTTAAACAGCTAAAATTTTCACGTATCAGCAAAACAATTATCCCTTTCTCCGTACATCTTGAACGTCGTAGTATACTTAAAAAATAAAAATATCGAAAAAAAAATATATTGCTTTATCTTTGAGTACAACTTCTTGAGAACATTTTTGTAAATTTTGTTAGAGCTTTGAATAATAGGGAGAAAATTGGATAGATTTCAAGTGCGGTTTGTCACGCGCCATAAGCTAAACTTGAAACTCGATATGATGTTTCGCATAAAATGGCTTTGGCGAGTTACAGCCAGTTTTCTTCAATTTTTTATAAATGTTCGTTATTAACGTCTTCGGTCGTAATTGATATTTTCAATAAACAAACAATTTTTTGCTATCGAATAACTGTACCATTGAAAAATTACATATTTCAATGCATATAAAAATTTCTAAACACTTTAAAAAAACCAAACTGCTTATTTTCTCGAGCAAAAAGGTTTATAATCCCCATTATTATCTTGACTTTTCCATTGTCTACCCTTAATGAACTACTACAGGTACTGCCTTATTCCTCTTGACAACCTAATTTTGATGGTAATGCCATGACATTACAGAACTTATTGGACATGTAACTATAAATAACGTTCATATTCAACCGACAGTGGTTTGGCTAACTTTAGATTTCATTTACATGCTTGATATCTTTGATAATATGTCTTTCTTGCATTTTAAAATAGCCTTCCGCCCTTTATTACGTTTTTGGCGGTTTTTGTCGATGCACCTGCATCAGAACCTATAGCCATGTGCTAATTTAACACGTGTGCCGAATATTAGTTAAGACGCAGTTAGCTTTGATTTCCTTACGACTGGCTTCATACCAGGCGAGAGGAGGTGAGTGGAGGACTAAAAGCAAAGGTAACTTGTAGTCAGAACAGGAGTGTTTGCGTTGCTACCCACAAAAAAATACAAACTTTAGTGTACCTCAGCTTCAGAGTTTGCTTGGGAAAAAGGCAATTTGAGTAACTTTCGTTTGTCGTGCGCGTGACTGAAAGACAAGCAAACTATATATATTCCGATTATATTTTTATATCTTTTGAATATTGGTGTCAACCAACTTCAGGTACAGGATATTTTGCAGGGTTAGGGACCCTCGAGGGGTTCTGGACCTGACGGAATTCCCATAGTATTTATGAAAAGTCTAGCAAAAGAACCTATATGTCAGCTGTTTTGCCCATTCAATATGTCACTGGAAACTGATCTTCCTGAAACTGATCTTCCCAAAAATATGAAAATGTTCATTTTTTGTGCCTATTTACAAATCTTGGCAAGAATCTAACATGCTTAATTATCGTGGAATTGTCATTATCTCTCACATTCCCAAACTCTTCGAAGTAATTTTTACGTAAGAATATTTTTTAAATAAAAAATTGAATAAAAGACAAACGAGAAGGTTTTTCAAAATGCAACATCCACAAATCTACCTGAATTTGAAGATTACTCACTGAATTAAATGGTCAATGAGAGCCACATAGAATCTCTTTAAACAGACTTCAGCAAAGCGTTTGATCGTATTGATATATCACTGCTACCTTTTAAAAAGCACAAAATTGTATTTGAGCCTGATATCTTAAGATGGCTTGAATCATATGTAACTAATAGACAACAATTAATAAAACTGAATGGAAAGAAAACAAATCCGAGAAAAGTTACTTCAAGTGTTCCTCAAGGCTCCCACTTATGGACATTTTGTCCATTCTCAAAATCCGAAAGTGCTAATATGTCCGACGACATGAATTTGTATTTGGAAATAAAAAACCAAGAAGGCATGAACATATTCCAAAATGAAATCCACACATTCTACAACAGGTGTAAGGAAAGTTTATTGGAATTAAATGTGAAAAAAATGTTATTCGCTATTTTTTAGCAGAAAACCACAACGCCTACCCGAATGTAGAGAAATGTGGAAAAGTTAGGGTTGTAGGAATAATAGATTCTAGATTCTAAACTTTATTTTATTGACCACCATAACACTATCATACACAAAGCGAATGGCATGTTGGGAGCTACTGAACATTCCTGCTACAATTTTCAAGATCCGTACACTGTCAGAACCTTTTATATTGCCTTTGTGAAATCAGACTTCGCAGCCAACTGTTCAATGTACTGGACAATTGCGGGGCTAACGCTACGATACCACTTACACTGATAATCTCTCCCGAGTCGAGATCAACTGGAAGGTGCCAGGTCTGGAACATTTCCAATCTACAATAAAACGGCCGGCAGTAGAAGTCTCTAATATTGTCTCATTCGATTTATGGTGGTTACTTTCTTGCTAGAGTGAACGCGCGAGATATGTTTATATTCATACACACCTTCATGTAGCGCTACCAGGATAAAGCAACTTAAACTACTTTAAATATAGATACTAATTACCGATTTTCTAGGTTAATACAACCGAGACAGCTGAATATATTTTTTCGATAATGCGACCTTTGGGAAATCTACGATTTAGAAACTTTTTTATGCCACGTCATAATACTAATGGCTGTGGCTCAGTACTTTTTTTTAGAGTCATTGCTTAGTGAAACTCGTTCCCGTCTTCTGTTGAATCTTACTCAAACGTAATTATCTTCAAGAGTGAATTGTTTTCAAGGTCTAACACACAGATTAATCAGTCTATCCGATTGATAGAAGCAGAGGAAATTGTTAAGTTAAAAGATACATCAATAGAGAGAGAATCAACGAACGAGAGAATAGTGTGTATCCGTAATAAATATTATTAGAAATAATTTGAGAAGAAAAAAAATACATAGAACTAATTCCATGCAACATAAAAAAATAATTTTAATAGACCAATTTTGATCTGTCTGAAACATTGCATGGATATTTCTATGGGCTAAAGTTGTCATTATGTGCTAATCGGTGTGACGTCTTCGGCGAAGTTATAGGTCATAATTCTATCTTTCCGAAATGAACACTATAAAAAATTTTTTTTTAGGGAGGAATATAGAAAATTAATTTAGAGAAAATTAAAAATTAATTATTCTTAAAATCAATTATATTTTATGGAAACTACAAAAGGTTATCTAAAAACAGGTTTCAAACGGAAAGTTTTGAATTAAAAACTTGTAAAGCTATGGGATTTGAGATTTTTGAAGGAAAGTTTAACACGTCCCGAGATCGAAAACCCTCATATGCAAGATAAACAAGACAGACATTCGCTTTATGGATAAAAGATGTTGTGAAGAAAGTAGAAATAAAAAAAAACGCATGCTGGTCAATTTATAAAGATTGGTCGCTGAATGTGCCAGTCCACCATAACAACAGAATTTAAAAAAAGGAGAACATTAAAACCAGACAGGAAAAACCTCCCACCCGCAGCAACTTGTTGATATCATTGATTATTCATTTTCATTTAAATTTATTTTCATGTCGCATGGTGGGACTTGTTCCAAACGATGGTTGTTGCCTCCCGCTCCCGGTGATAGATTTCATGGCGCTAGTGTCCGTGGGGTGATGATGCAAATATTCTTTCTCTGGCTCATCGTAAATTTGATCGATAAAATAATGCGTTTTAATCCATCCTTGAACAATGAGAGGATTTTTCCTATGAAACATTCTCCAACATTGGTTTTTGTTTTGTTTTCGCTTTTATATTGATATGGAAAGCTGAAATATAACGATTTTGTATTAATCCCTTATCGAATCTGCGTTTTTTTTTGCTTACTTGATACCTTTAGTAACCAGTTTAACAGTCAGATATTTAAAACAAAATTCTTGGAGTGTAAGAGGTTATAAAAAGCGATGTCCGAATGCACAAACGTAGACTTATTGTAGATCGGCGGTTAGTATAAAGACTGCTTTAACTTTGTGAATTATCAAAAAAGAATAGAAAAATGTTTGCCGTTAAGACATTCTTTTATTTACCTGTGTAGAATAGAAATACATAAAGGGTTGCTATGGAACCATTTATTGAACTAAATCTTCTCAACGCAATTAGAAGAATTTGGATCAGCTGAACTGCTTTCCCTATTGTATAAGCATAATAGTGTACAACAACATATCAATAAATAAATTTGTACGTAAAAAATTTCAGAAAAAAACGATTCCGTTTGCAAAAAAAAATACAACCCATCAAGCTTTTCTTCAGAGAATGAGATAATGGTGATGTATAAATCAATTTTCGTATAAAAAATACATGACAGGGTAAAATCTTCGTTTATATCTGTTCCGCGTTTCCATGAAATTTATAATCTTCGTCGCAGACAAATTCGACAAGTTTCGACTTCTGAAAACTCCGCTAGCGATATGTTCACACCCTTGGAAACACGACCGTAAAAGATCGTCTAGATGTTTCATCGATTTGATGCTTTTCCAAGAAAATGCCAACTTTCCATTAAGGTCGGGGGGCAGAAATCGATGGCTCGGTGCACGCTCTTAGCGGTAATGTGATATTGAAGGGCATCGCGACAGCACGTGCACTGCAACAGCATCGCGTCGTTTCGCAGCATGAAGAAAAAATTTCAATAAATTTCATAGAATTATTTTTTCTATTTCCGAATGAAAGTCTCCTCTTGAATTCGTAGGAGGACGATATTTCTATCCAACATACGGAATTGTCAATGTTAGAGCTGCTTTATTAGCGAAATTTAAAAAACTGGCTGATATTATTTTGCTATTGCTACTATAGGACACCTACTCATTTGCATGTTAACGACTATGAGGTGATTAACACCAGAGCTACACTTGCAAGTTGTGCAATTCTATTTCGTAAATAATGGCTCAATTCGGAAAACTTCTCTACACTATATCAGTCTGGAAGCTGTCTTCCTACTGCAATGAAGGAAATCTAGCTACTATTGCTGAAAAAGCAGTTACACCCACAACAAGTCATTATTTGGGGTGCTTAATGGGTCGAAAAGATTGTTGGTGCAGGCAAGACCAGGCAAACCGAAATACGTTCAATGGATAGTTTACCAAGTTCATGACCAGAACTTTAGATTCAATGAAACGGCATATTTGCATAGAATAACCGAACAGGAGTCTGAGAGTAAATGTCCACTATCAAATGCTTGAGACTAATGCAGTTTCCAAAGGATTTCCTTCATTCTTACAGCAATCGATTGGATAATCGGCTGTGCGTCCATCAAAATGTGGAAAATTATGACTACCACCGGTAGTTACGTATGAAAACTAGTATGCACAAATTTTGTTCCTTTGTCCCCATGGCTCTGTGGTTAGCGATGTCGGTTGGCTAGCTCTCCCACACGGTTGTGATATCGGGTTCGATTCCCGATCGAGTCGCGAGGATCTTTTCGAGCTGGAAATTTTCTCGACTCAGCACTGGGGCACGGTGTATCGTTGTACTCATCCTACACATGCAAAATGTGCCAAAAAACAATATCGATAACGAATTCTCTCAACTAATCTAATTGATCGAGACCGCTATTAGCCCCAAGGCTAAGCGTGCGATATTGTATTTTTTGTTTTTTCATACCCGATCACTGTTTAAAGGAGGATCGACCAGAAGCAAGCAGAGCTACGACAAGCGGCAGCGCTGCAGGCGGCGATTTCCAATATAATATGTTTGTCTAATGTTTGCTGAAACGCCTGGACCAGCAGAGAAAATCGGCGACCCACACTGGTGATTGGAGATCGCCTCTTAGAGCACTAGATTTTGGTAAATTAACGAAACTTGCCAGTGTCATTATTGGTAGCCTCACACGAACCAGGACTTAGTCGGATCCAATCCAGCCCTCCATCTGCTACGTAAGAAACCGAAATGATGTACTAGGGATACCGCGACGCACACTGAAAAGTACTATGAAGGCCTCTGCTAAAAATGTAAATTCTTTAAAAAAGGAGGAAGTTCCACCTATTGTGGTAACTATTTCTTCTGAATTTAATATTTTCAAAAAGGACCTTTCAACGTTTGTTTCTGACGTTGAAGTTACCTATCAAATTGGCCGTAGAGGTGGATGCCGCTCATTAGCCGACTCTAGAAACGGTCGTGATCGTCTTGTTCAGTATTTAACTGACAAGATGTACAATTTTTTTACCTACGACACTAAGAACGCCAAGCCATTCAAAGTTGTCTTGAAAGGTCTCACCAACGCTGCCTCACATCGTTTGTAACTCGTCAATATGAAAATGGCCAGCAAGTCGATGCTATTTACACCGATTTATCTGTGGCGTTTGACAAACTGAATCATCAGATTGCAATAGCCCAATTTGGCAAACTCGATATGAATGATAATTTGCTTGTCTGGCTCGAATCGTATCTAAATGGCAGAAATATGTCCGTCAAATCGATGATCACATTTCATCATCCTTTCCCGTTTGGTTCGGTGTTTCTCAGGGAAATCGTCTTGGACCATTTCTATTGTTGCTGTACGTGAACGATGTCAACCTGACTCTCACGTACTCTAAGCTATCCTATGGCGATGACTTGAAGTTATCTTACACGATAAAACAGCCAAAGGTCGCATTGTTCCTGCAACAGCAGTTGTAAGCCTTCGTTGACTAGTGTCAACGAAACCGGATGTCGTCCAACATCCATTTCAGATACACTTTGGCGCGCATACAGTTGAAGCGCGAATCGACGGTGAAGGATCTGGGGATCTTGCTCGATACCAAACTGACATACGCCGCCACAACTTCCGATCACCCCCCTTCCTGAAAATCTCTCGAGCAAGGACTAGTTATGGCCGTCATGAACCAATGCGTAATACGTCTCAGGTGTTTAATAGCTGTTACCATGTTTTTAACTTTGATGCGTCTCGCAAAGCGGACAAACGTTGTTTTAAGCGTGTTTTGCGTAAGTTTTAGCTGTTATTATTAGTGAGGTCATTGGGGTAAACATATTATCTGTTGACTAGAATAAAATAAAATAAATAAATAAATAACACACCAATGGCACTTTTTAGCTCAGGCACTGTCCATGCCAAATCGACCATTTTTGATTTATATGAAACTTTGCACACGTGTTGGCTAAGCAAACTGAGTATTTTTCACAGATGGAGGCATTTTCCAAACTCAAGACTACTGAAGAGGACGGCCTCTTCCAGGATTTGTGACAGTTAGAAGAGGCTAATGATTAATTTTATTGTCAGCTGGGTCTCTTTCAATATACCAATGGATAACCCAGAGTGAGCGGCATTTCCTCTCCACTCTTTGGTTACCGTTTACATAGCTAAAACTCTTAACTTATTATCTCGTACCATGTGCGCACCAAAACATGTGCATGAGAGTCTCCAAACCGGCGCGCTTTGATTTGTTTAGAAAGGCATATAAATTTCGTCTGACTGTGGCCCATGTCCCGTGACGGACCACGAGGGGTATATGGGGAGGACTGGGACGTCATGCGTTTCAACATAGATTTTGTTCGAAGCAAAGCAACGAATTGTAGGAAACTAACAAAGCTTTCCAAAAAAAATGAACAAAAAAATACTTTTGAAGAAATCTAAACATATAAAAATGCAGCTCTGTCTGTCTGTCTGATTCATATAGGCTTGGAAACTACCGAACCGATCGGCGTGAAATTTTGTATATAGGGGTTTTAGGGGCCGGGAAAGGTGACTAAGATAGTTCGAGACCCCTCCCTCTTCTGCAAGAGAGGAGTCCCATACAAATGAAACACAAATTTCTGCTGATTCCTGCTAAAACTAACCAAGCAAATTGAACCAAATTTGGCAAGTGGATGTTTTTAGGAGTAACAAATATGTCCATGTTGATTAGACGCCCTTCCCTCTTCTGTAAGGGAGGGGTCCCAAACAAATGAAACACAAATTTCTGCACATCTCGAGAACTAACCAAGTAATTAGAACCAAATTTGGTAGGTGGATGTTTTTAAAGGTAACAAATATATCCATAATGGTTTGAAAACCCTCCCTCTTCTACAAGGGAGGGGTCCCATAGAAATGAAACACGAATTTCGCACAGCTCGAGAACCGATTAACCAAATAAAACCAAATTTGATATGTGAATGTTTTTAGAGGTAACAAGTATGTCCATAGTGGTTCGATTCCCCTCCCTCTTCTGTGAGGGAGGGGTTCATAACAAATGAAACACAAATTTCTGCTTATCTCGAGAATTAACCAACTAAATGGAACCAAATTTGGCAGGTGATTGTTTTAAGGGGTAACAAACATGTCAATAATGTGTCGACACCATTCCTTCTTCTGGCAAGTCTCCAAATACCATTTCGAAATCCAAGATGGCGACTTCCCGTTTCTGAAAAATAGCGGCAAATGACCCAACATGGGTATTTCCGGGATTTTTATGATGCACTGAAGCCACAAATCGACCTTAGACAACATTTTGAATTGTAAGATGGCGACTTCCGGTGTCTGGAAAACAGCCGAAAATGACCAAATACAACCCAAAAGGAGTGTTTCTTCAACCAGGTTGACGCTCAGAGGCCAGAAATTGTTTACAAGCCATTTTGAAATCCAAGATGGCGACTTCCGGTTTCTGAAAAACAGCGGCAAATGACCAAATACCACCCAACAGCCGGAAATGACCAAATACTACCCAACATGAGATTGACGCTCAGAGGCCAAAAATTGTCTCCCAATGCCATTCTGAAATCCAAGATGGCGACTTTCGGTTTCTGAAAAACAGCGGCAAATGACCAAACACCACCCAATATGGGTATTTCCGGGATTGTTATGATGCACTGAAGCCACAAATCGACCTCAAACAACATTTTGAATTGCAAGATGGCGACTTCTGGTGTCTGGAAAACAGCCAAAAATGACCAAATACCACCCAAAATGAGTGTTTCTTCAACCAGATTGACGCTCAGAGGCCAAAAATTGTCTCCTAATGTCATTCTGAATTCCAAGATGACGACTTCCGGTTTATGAAAAACAGCGGCAAATGACCAAATACCACCCAATATGGGTATTTCCGGGATTGTTATGATGCACTGAAGCCACAATTTCGACCTCAGACAACATTGTAAGATGGCAACTTCCGGTGTCTGGAAAACAGCCGAAAATGATCAAAAACCACTCAATATGAGCGTTTCTTCAATCAGATTGACGCACGGAGGCCAGAAGTTGTTCCCAATTGCCATTTTGAAATCCAAGATGGAGACTGCCGGTTTCCGAAAAACAGCGGCAAATGACCAAATACCACTAATATGGGTATTTCCGGAATTTTTATGACGCACTGAAGCCACAAATCGACCTCAGACAACATTTTGAGTTGTAAGATGGCGACTTCCGGTGTCAGGAAAACAGCCTAAAGTGACCAAATACCACCCAATATGAGTATCACCGGATCCATAATGATGCAAGGAGCTATAAATTGACCTTAGACAACAGTTTGAATTAAAATATGGCAACTTCTGGGAAACAGCCGAAGCTAACCGAATACTACTACATATGGATATGTCCGTAATCGAAATGATGTATAGAAGCCAAGCATTGACCCTGGACACCATATTAAATTAGAAGATGACCACTTTCAGTTTCTGGAATACAACGATAATAACTGAAATGCACCCAATATATATATATATATATATATATATATATATATATATATATATATATATATATATATATATATATATATATATATATATATATATATATATATATATATATATATATATATATATATATATATATATATATATATATATATATATATATATATATATATACGGAATAGAGGTCATGTACAAAAGCCAAAAGTCGAGGATGTTGTTATTCCGATAAAACCAATCATTTTTAAACGATATAATCGAATCGCAAGGAATCAATGAATTTGAAATGTTTAAAATTATTAAATTAAACACTAAAATAGGCGGGACGAAGTTTGCCGGGTCAGCTAGTCATATATATAAAAACATTAAACTGTCTGAATTTTTCAATATCTTTTAAGAAACCCAAAAATATAACGCAACTCTTGGTAAATATATCAGGATAGATAAATAAGAAGTTTTCCATAAAAAGCAAAAATTTTTTTAAAATATTCAATTTCGATATTTTTCAAATTAATTGTATTTTAATGGTTTTAAAAATTTGATCACCATTGAAATCCATAAATTCTTTTGGCAATGTGCTTTTTTTCGATATGCTGAAAATAAATGATGATCTCCCTACAGAAAAATATCATTTACAGCTTGTTTGAAAACGAAAATAACGATATTTCAGAATAAAATTTGTTAATTTCGGTTCACGAGCTGCTTGTTGCTAAATTTGATCTTATTTGATCGTCGTTAGACCGATTTTAATTCGGTTTGTTGCAAAAGCTCAAAAACTAACTCTGAGATTAAAGTCTTAATGGTTTCCTTCGAATTCATCAGTATTTCTTCAATGGTATGGAATGATCATTGTTGAAAATTACATTTTTTTGAGCTTTTATCAAACTTTACTCACTTCTCCAAAATAAACGTAATTAACCCTCAACTAAGATTATTTTAAGCAAAATGCAATGCTTTTTTTTGTTAATTGGAAACTTTTTTTTTTTTTAATTTTTTTATTCTCGCTTATTTACCGTCGGTCTAGTTCCGCCACTGTTGTGGCCAATCATCGACGCCCAGGGAGACGACTCCACACCCAGGACCCTAACTCACGACCCGTTTATTAACGGACCGGCGCCAACGGCTTTACTTCCTCATGCGATGGAAGGCGTGATCCCAGAGATTTTTCGCCTCGATAAATCTCCCGGTGTCGGCTAGGATTGATTATAGACCAGTTGGGTTGGTTGTGAGTGGATCACGCCACCTCACAACCATCGACACCTATGTTGGCGGTGGGATTCGAACCCAGGCGTCGAGCGTGGTTGGCGGAGACGTTACCAACCACACTAGGCCCCCGCTCCATTTGGAAACTTGTTTGATCAAATTTGATTGAGTTTTGACTGAGTTAGAAGAATTTTTCGGAAATATGTAAAATTGCACCGAACATGCAAGGGTTGACTTTGACAGGTATGTGAATCATGCAAACGTTGCGTTTAAGGACTTGTTAACATTGCCTAGTGTTGTGAGAGCAATATCTTTTGATTAGTATTTTTTATCACGAATTTTCAGGTGATCAATTTCACCCCCAAAACAATTGTTTTAAAACTTGACATTATTCCCAAAGCTTTGCTGAAAAGTTCTGGGTGATGAAATGTAAGAAAATTTTTGCTTAAACGTTATTTTTCAAACATTTATTTTAATTTGAACATTTTTAAGAGTATTTAAATTATAATGATACAATATAATTCTAAGAGTAATTTCAAATCAAATATTTCATTTCAACTGGCTTTCTCAATGCATGTTTTGAGTAATTTTTTTTAGGTTTGAAAAAACTTAATTTTTTCACGAAAATACGTTTTTTGTGAGTTATTTGTGGTTTTCCAGCAGCAAACATAGATCTATTGAAATATACTATTGATATAACACAACTTATTCTTTGACATTACAGAGATCGAAAGAATAATTTAGACACTGTTCAACAACTTCAAATGATTGATTTCGGGGCGCTAACAAGTGAAAACGGTGTTGTCACTATAGCAGATCCCGAGTTAATTTTAAGGTCATTGTGAATCGCCATTTGCATAGGACTCTAGATAATTTCCGTGTTCTTGTTATTTCTAGCAGCATTTCTTTTAACTTAAATAGCAAACAATTTGCCATAGTTGTTTCGTTGTATGAAACTGGGGGTTTAACTTGTGTAATATATTTCTTGATGGCATAATCACAGATTGCCAATTTACGGAATTTAAACTAGTCCGATAAATTAAGTATGATCATATTCAGTGAGAAACAATTCTATTCCAAGTACTTCTAGCGATCGTTTGGAAGAAATTTAGAACTTGGCTTGTTGGCGGTTATACAGCTAACGGACAACTAGCGTTCTTCTGTATACCTATAAACAATGTATAACGCAGTCCGTCCTTTTTTCACATTTCTTCATTTCACCACCTACGCTGCCCCGCCTGGTTTTCTGCGTTAATCTTATCGGTGAGTATGAGTATTTAAGGCAATAATACAGGATTTTTCATCACACAGGCAGCCAATTTGTTTATTGTAACATCGCTATTCCGTTCAGTCGAACTTGCAAGTTGCAATGCCTGATCGCGGCATTGCACTATAACATTTCAGGCGGACAAAAATTTGGAAAAGTGACTATCGCCGATCTGTTATTCTCTATATTCTATAGAAAGTAGACACTTTAACTGAGAAAAATTTATAATTTTTACTGTAGGTGGTTAGCTGAGATATCGAGAAAAAAAAATGAAAAATCGAAAAAAAGCAGTTTTTGACTAAAAAATTGCTTTTGTTATTATAACAGAATAACTGAAAAGTACATTATATTCTTTTAAATGTTTTTGATTAGGCAATCAGAAAAATATCTGGTTATGTTACCCCAGGAGCTCCCGGGCCGGATCCTTGATTTTTTTTCACGCTTGAGGTGCCCACCAACAAGCTCTGCAGAGTTTCGCTGCAACCAAGCGATTTGCGAAATCTGCGAAAAGCGAAACCTCCTGCGAAAGCATCAATCTTCAAAATCAAAAATATTTATGTTGTCATGCATAAAAGTTCTTATATATAAAAAAAAAATAAATAAATAAATAAATTTTTTTCCAATATTTTTTAAACTTGTCATCTATGTCAATTCCTGTATATTTCACGACCAACTTATTTTAAGTTTAATTTTATGAAAATACTAGCTGTATTTGCCAGACTTTAACTAAAAATCAAGTTCCCTTTCTTTTATGTACTGCTTCACCTACCCTTTCCCCATATTTCCCCTTTCCCATACTCATCAACGTTTTAGTTCCTTTTTTAATTGCTGCCTAAAATGGTTGAAAATAAAAAAACGTGAGCCTTTTTTCCTATTTTAACACTGGGCAAATAATGTACACCGGCCCAATTTTTTGTTTAACCAAAATCCAATGCTGACTGAGGGAGCTGTCAGCATGGTTAATTGACAACACGTGTCCCGAAACTTCTCCGTTTAAGTTATCGATTTACAAGTGTTTAATGAGGCCAAACCTGTTAAAAAGTATAGAGATGTGTTCTGTGATGCATTGTTCATATGAGACAAGTGGAGGTTTAGTAAAAAACGCAGTGTTCCACGCTTAAAAATTGAAATTTATGAAATTTGTAATGCCGACAAAGCTGTGTGTGAGTGCTTGCTCTGTGCGACGACTTTTCAGTGATGCGAGCGAAGAGAATGACAATAAATATTTGGAGAGCGAACAGAATAGCTTTGCGTTGCGCTGTGATGTGTCGCTAGGTGTTGGTCAACGTTCGTTTCGCTAACATAAACATCAGCTAAACGATAGAGTACTATCGATAAAATGACAAAGCACCGCTAATTTGTTTTGTGGAAAATGGCGCGAGCGTAAAACTGCATACAGCTTGTTGCTGTTACTGTCTTTGTGTTGGTGAAAGCGGGGGAAGGCTGCTCCAGTGTCCCTGTCTATTATTTTTGGTAGCTTCGATGAGGCGGTTTCTACTATGTCGTGGAGAGAGTTTGGTTCCGGTGCGTCGTTGGATTGCTGCTGTCTGGGGAATGGAGGATGGATGGCGAATGTGAGGTTGCGTAAATGGCGAGCGGCTTCATGGAGTTTATCAGTTCCTATATAAGCTGACCACATTTTGTTACGTCATTTCTGAATGAACCTTCGGATCAAAAGGATATTTTTCATCAAATAACTAGACTTCAAGCTCTTTCAAACGCGATTAAGAACAATCGAATCGGTTTAGCCGATGCTGAGAAAATCGACATATAATGGTCATAAGAATGAAAATATTCACACTTACACATACTGCCGCGCACATACATACCGCATTCAATTTTTGAAACAGGATTATTTGGTACCTATAGCTTCAGGTATGTATGCACTCAATGAAAAAATATGTTTAGGACAAAATTAAGTTGTTTCTTGTCCAAAACAAATTCAAATGTTATATGTGTGGAAAACCACACATCAGGGTAAACAACGTAACTTTTTTTTAGGATGCGATGAAGGTTGAAAACAACCTATTCAACTTTTTTTTTCTATTTATAGTTAAGTATATGATTAGTCTATTCATAGTCATTATAGTCATTAGTCAACTTCGCCTTATGTGGTTTTTTCCATTGCAGATCAGTAAGCGGATTTTTACTCTACCTTTAACTGGCAATAGTTTATAACAAAGTGATTAATCTATCCATTTATACTAGACCGGATCAGCTTGAATGCAATTTATTGCACACCCGATCAGTCAAAAATATCAGGATTATATCAAATCTTGATATATTGTTACGCACTGTTTTGCATCAACTTGTGTTCTAAACTGGGTCTCGTTAATAGTTAAAATATATAATTTCTATCAAAATTACTTACTGATTATAACAAATTATAGCAAGTTTTGTAAGGTTTTTGGCAGAAAAAGATCAGAATTAGTTAGAATGTACATTATTTTGTCAATTTAATAATAAATTCTGTTATAATTATGCTTTAGAAAAACACACTTTTGAACATTCAAGTGTATGATAACAGAATTTGATATAATTCTGTACTTTTTATTATTCTGGTATATCAAGAATATTGCAAGCTTTGTCATTTTTATCAAGTTCAGATATATTTGTGATACCCGTTTGTTATAATTGTTTGATCGGGCACCCTCTCTACTTTTCTATAGTCCATTAGTATGCGAGTTTTTGCTTCTACTCAATGTTCCAGAGGGGCGAAAATGCATTCTACCGCAATGGACATTTTAGTTCGTATGAAAAGCGATCCGAAGATGCATTTCATCCTCGCATTTATCCCACCATTTCCTTTCACTGGTCACACGGCGAGTAGTCACACCAGACGTGCCAGGAAAAAATACACACTCGTTCAATGCCTTAGACCTTTCAAAATTTAGGCTTGACTTACTCATTGCTCTATGAATGAGTTTCTATTAGCACGGACACTTGTTTAGCCTCGACAAACTGATCATTTCTCAGGTGCCAATGCCAAATAAAATTGGCACGCAACGTACCAAAACAAGCTTGCAAAGCTGTCATACATATTGGATAGAAAATACTGTGCAAACAACAAACAAACTTCTTCTACAAGAGCCCCGGACACTGATGATAAAGTAAAGAGCATCATCGCTTCTGTACGGAAACTGAAAGAGACTAATACCTAAGGGAAAGACAGGTCTATCGTTTTCGTAACATTATGGCTATCGTTCAGTACGAAGCACTTGTTCTGTTTGTGGTGCATGTAAAAAACGCACACGAAGCGTTTGAAAAAGAAAATTGCGTTAGAATATGCAGATTGTCCATCTGATCTGATTATAAAGTACGAACAATGCATTCAAATGCGTTCCTTTGGGTTATATTAAAATTTGCATTGAGCTCCTGGCAGCACTGTTCTGAGTTTGCTTATACAAAAACGGGTAGCATACATGAAAAACAAAAACATTGCCTTCATTATTCAAAAAAGTGGCAAAACATCGAAATGTTAATTAAAAGGACAGGACAACTGCGGAGCTAGTGACACTACATGATTTAACTGTTCGGTTTCCGGAAATCACACTGATGAGATGAATAATATTTTTTGGTATAAGATTTTGGTTGCTGCAGAGTTGTCAGATTATGTTCCAAAAATTTATCCAATTAAAGCAACAGTTGCTGAACAAAATTCTGAGACACATTTGTATGATTAGTTTTTTATCGACTGCCCCTTATAGTTGTAAACGAGAAGGAGGCATGGATATTACAAATACAGTGAAAATTTGCAAGTCAAAAAGCTGTCAAAGCATGACAAAGCGCTCTAGGCGGCTCCGTGAGAACCCGAATAGAACGAAGTAATGAAATTACTACAAAATAAGGGTGCGCATAACAAACTTTATTTTTTTCCTCTTCCAGATCTAAAGCACTCATCATCCAGGCTTTCTACTGTAGTGGCATTGCACAGTGGGGCGACTCCATACAAATGCTGGGCAAGCAAAAAAGTGTCTTGAAATCATAGAAAATACATGGTTTTTATATAATTTTGGGACGCTGAGTCCGGATTTGATATTATTTTTGCATGGAAATGCATATTTTTGATGCCAGTGGAATTTCAATGTTTTATATATATTATATAAGAAAAATTTTACGTCGGTTCCAATGTTTTGCAAAATAAAATGCATGATGCTCAAAAGACTTTCATATGCAATAAAAAAAAAACATAAAAACATCATTCAGTTATAAAGAAAATAAAAAAAATATCAATTGAAAAATATGCTTTGCGTTGAAAATTACTTATGTCTTTTTTTAAAAATGTGACTTTATTACAATGCTTTTTTCATCGCATTCTTTTTTTTATTCACTTCCACCTTCATCTTCATATTTGTGTTCATTTTTAATATAGTTTTAATACATTCAAGAAAAGTTTCCAAAATGCAGTTTCTAAAGTCAAAATAATAATTCACTATTTGCATTGTAGAAATTAGCAGGCGATTTATTATGTCTTGGTTTGGGTTTACACGATTATTTTTACATGTGACTGGTATGATACAAACTTAAAACATGGTTTTGGTACTCAGTGCTGGTGTTCCAAAACATAAACAATGATTAGTTTTTGACACCGCGTTAAAAATGGAATATAGATGAGTTTAACTTGTAAATATGAAAATAGTGTGATCAATTATACTGAAACATGTTTGAAAACGTTGTTATTATCAAACTAATGCGAGCCATTTGTTATTCTGTTGACGGTTTGCAGTGTACAATTTAAATTTGCATTTATTAAATCCGATATGTGCCGAACACTCGTTGTTTCTCTTCGAAAGTAGGGTACTCTGCGCAACTCTGCGCAGGATCGGACTAGATGCATTTGAAAGAATTTTTTCCAAGCTATCTTAAAACTAGTGTCAATCGTGCCAAACCCTGCCGTCCAAACTTTAAACGCTGTTTTATGCAAAAAATACGTAATTTTTTGATTCCGCCTAATTATTTTGAGTATTACAATAAATTATGCATTATCGAATGATGAGGATTTATACTCCACTATTTTCTAGACAACTTTTCCTTAGATGTCATCAAGATTCAAGTTACCCTGAGGCTCCATCAAATTTCGCAACATTGCATTTTTTTCAAGAAAAACGCTTAAAAACACTGACTCAGTACACTTTGAAAAATCATAGAAAATTCAAAATTTGGTGTATTACTCTAAAAATTTGGATTCTGACACTTCAATAGTATACAACTATAGGAAAAATATAATTGAAATGAAATTCGCATTTTCAATTTTGGGTCGATGTCCAGCGATTCCCCACTGTGCATTGTGCAGCTCGATTCGAACGATTTTCGCTGTTTTCGAGCACGCCAAATACTGCCAGTTTTGCTTTTAGCTCAAAAGGAGCTGTCATTGTCCTTTGTCCTTCGGCTTATCTAACCCGTAAAGTCGAAAAAAAAATGAAAAACTAAACATAACGCCCTCTAGCGATCATTTAGTTTTGATCGAGTTACTCGAAACGAAATGCGCAATGCCACTCGTTTTCGTTTTTTTGTTTGGTTGAAACAAGTTCGATTTTTTTGGTTTATTATTAGCCAGTAAAAGTCCAACATTTCCTGCGCTCGATTTTCTGTATGTATGATCTATGTTGAAATGACATTAAATAGCTGGCAGCTATTTTATTCGAAAAACATGGGAAGTCACCACCCAACAACAGCGCATATGGAATCGGTAGCAACTTTCTGCCTCATAATGCTAAAATTGGTCAGGCATAAAAATTGGATATTATGCGGCTATGATGCTGAAAATTGACGATAGGAATGACTTTTTCCTCTTATTCGGTTCAACAGTCCAATCATCAAGTCGCAAAATGCACACACAACAGGTTCGTTTGTCTGAATGCATCAAATAGCTTTCCCGCTATCGCTTATAGGTTTTTATAGCTCTATATATGGTAATTTTGCCTACTCACGTATCCGCTAGGCGAAGCTTCTGTACGAAAAATCTATTGGTTGTGCTAGCACCCAATCCGCGCAGGCACGGAACACTCCGTGGTTTGATTCTTTCATAAGTTGAACGCTGTCAAGCTGAAGATGCAAATTCGTATGCAAAATGGTGGCCGTTTTCATAGCAAATAATGGAGAGCAGCACAATTCGCGTCGAATTTACATACTTATTCACGCCGTGACAAGATACGTCGTTTCACACTATCGTTTCGCCATTTTGGGTCGTGAATAGTTTTTTTCATGGAACTGTGGATACCAACTTCAAAATTGTGGAATACTTAGGGTAACGAGGGTTTTTTTGGCCCACCCGGGAACATTTTATGCATTTTATCTGTTAAGTTCAATAAATATTAGAAAACTATACTGCCGGTACCCGCATAACTGTCCCATACTGATTTTGGTCACTTTTGAGTTATAATCGGGAATTGACTTAATTGTTATCATATTTTGTGGAAAAAAATTAAAATTGATACTTTTGTATGGAAAAACATGGAAAAAAATACCAAGTTGTTTTTGTCCCATATTGAAGGTACCCGCATTACAGTCCCACTGCATAGTGGTACAAACTGCAAACATATAATTTTGCTCCAGATTAGTGTATAATGTCAAAGATGACTAGAACAAGATACCTGACTCTTGCAGAATTCATCGGACATGATTGTCGCTGCGCGTGAACAAAAGTCGAACTAATTTCTACACTGTTAATTTGATGTAGACTTGACTTCAAAATCATCTGACGACAGGGCCAAGACATGACTGCTGAAAGGTGAAATATTTTTTTTAGTATCCATGTGGACGACTATACGGTGCTGCCATCTTAAAAATGATAATAATGTTTACGAATGTTTAGTTCTCAAACATGAAACTTTCCAGAAAAATCAAGTATCGGCGCATCATTCAAACTTAAGCGTACTGTGGTGCTTAATCGAAAAAGAGACAGTCCGTATTTGTAGTATGCACATGTGTGCTTTATTTTCCACTTTTCTCTCTAGCGTTCTGGGTTGCCAGAAGAATTGTTCTGTCAGATCTCCACATCTCATCTTGATACAAGATTAGGTTTCCTCGCATACGTAGTCTTGCTACCAGGCTGGCCTTTGGATTACGCGCGAAGGTCTTAGTGATTGGGGTTGGCGTGAAGTTCCGGTCGGTATTGGGGACTTGTGGGCTGGTGTAGATGTAACAACGTTGTCAGGTTGAAACGTGATGTCTTCAGATTCTGTATCGCAGTTGGAAGGCTCTGCTCTAATTATTGTGTCATCAGGAGCATCGCTTGGTGTTACTCTTTTAAGGTGTGTAGAGTTGCGATCGAAAGCACAGCCCGAGACAGGATCAAGTATTGTTACGCGGCTTCCAGTCTTCCCAGCTACAGTATACTCAGTGCTTCCGAACGTCGTGGAAAGTTTATCTGTGCGGAGTAAATTTTTCGCTAGGACTTTATCACCTATTTGGATTTCAGAAGGCTTCGCATGCCGCTTCATGTCCTCTCTCTTTTTCCCTTTGTACTTAAGAACCGTATCCCTATCTCCAGTACCTGTTTCCAGTAGCGGTGTTGTTTCAATGTCATTAAGTGAGAGGATTTTGGAACGAATCGTCTTGCTTCGGAGTAGTTCTGTAGGGGTCTTGCCAGTTGTTGAGTGTGGGGTTGTGTTGTACATCAACAAGTATTGTAGGAGGTCCGATTTCCAATCACGATGTAGTGCGTGGCTAATTTTCAACCGCTTCAGGAGAGAACTATTTTGCCTCTCTACTTCTCCGTTGGCTTGGAGCCAGTATGGGGTTGTGTGGTTAAGCGTTATGTTCCGTGTGTAGCAGTAGTTTTCAAAAACAGTGCTAACGAATTGGCGGCCGTTATCTAGCGTTATTGTCCTCGGGTACCCCTGACGGACAAAAATGGGCTCAATTCGTTTGATTGTTTCCTCGGACGTCCTTTTATTCATGATGCAGATTTCCTTGTAGCGACTGAAATAGTCAACTATGACAAGAATGTATTCACCGGTCGATAGGGGTCCAAGAAAGTCCATGGCAACATCGATCCATGACTCCCTCGGCATTTTTCTGCGTATCATAGGCTCGGGAGCTGAAGGGCGACTCACAAGCCGACATCCTTCGCAGTTCTTAATTACGCCTTTTGCATCCTTATCGATTCCTGGCCACCACACTCTGTCTCTAAGACGCAAGATCATCGAAGTCCCTCCTGGGTGACCTTCGTGGGCCAGTTGCAGCATTCTCGGGCGTAGTTGGCGTGGGATTACTAATTTACATCCTCTGATAACATATCCCTCAAGGACACTCAGTTCTTTTTGAAATGGGGCGTAGTCCTTGATGCTCGCTCGGATAGTTTCGTCTCCCCATTTATCAGCTATAAGGGCTTGCTTGACGAGAAGTAACTCTTGATCTGATTCTGTTGTTTCCCGTATCTCTGATACGTCTATCGCAACTGACTCAACTATAGCGTTAATGTACATTTTGCTATCATGGTCATCTACGTCATTGTTATCATTATATGTTGAGAGTCTGGACAGGGGGTCAGCAATGTTTTTCTTACCCGGTTTGTATACGATGCGAAATTTGAATGACTGCAGCCTAAGCACCCATCTCTCGATTCGGCCAGGAGGGCGAGATGAAGTTTTAAAAATTGCTGTTAATGGTTTGTGGTCGGTCTCTAGCTCGAATTCTCGGCCAAACAAGTAAAATTGAAATTTTTCAACGCTCCATACTATCGCCAGCGCTTCTTTCTCGGTCTGGCAGTACCGACGCTCTGCGGGGGTTAAGCTCTTGCTAGCATAGGAAATCACGATCGGATTATCGTCGGTTTCGTTTTCGAACTGTAAAAGAACAGCTCCTAGTCCTACCGGTGACGCATCCGCAACTACTCTTATCCGACGACCGTTATCGAAAAATCCTAGCACTGGAGCTGTACAAACCGCATTCTTGAGTGCGTCGAAGGCTATCTCGTGTTTTTCAAGCCATTCAAAGTTTCTGTCTCGGGACATAAACTGTCTCAGTTCAAATGTTTTCGTAGCAAGGTCCGGAATAAAACAACCTACGTACCCTACTAATCCTAGGAAGCTTCGTATTTCTTCCGAATTTTCAGGAGATCTGAATTGTTTTACTGCTGCTAGCCTATCTTCTGTGGGCTTGACCCCTCTTTGGCTAATGTGATGACCAAGAAACTCTGTTTCAGACGTCTTGAACCTACACTTTTGAAGATTAAGAGCGATATTGTGGCTTTCGAGTGCTTTCAAAACCTGATTCAGTACGTGATTGTGTTCTTCCTCGCTTCGCCCATACACAAAAATGTCGTTTTGATAATTGAACGAATTTTTGCATCCACACAATATTTGTTCCATGATTCTTTGGAAGTGTTCTGATGCACTGCAAATGCCAAACATCAGTCAAGTGTATCTGAACATGCCTAGGTGTGTAATGAACGTTGTTATGTATCGACTGGATTTGTGCAGGAGTACTTGGTGATATGCGTCTTTAACATCTTGTCGTGAAAACCATTTTGCGCCATTGAGTCTTGCCAAAAGGTCGTCGAGTGTAGGAATCATATGGTATTCTCTCTTGATCGCTTCGTTGGCGCATCGCATGTCGACACATAAGCGCACCTCGCCGTTGTCTTTAATAACGACAACCATTGGAGAGACCCAAGGACTGGGGTCTGTGACTTTTTCTATGATTCCCATTTTTAGTAATTTGTTCAGTTGCTCTTCTACTTTCTGCCGGAGCGCTATTGGGACACGGCGGACATGTTGGGAAACGGGAGTGACACTCTCATCTATGTTAATTCGTAGTTCTACCCCTACGTTTCGAAGAATTTGTTTTAGTATAATTATGCACATGTTTATATTCAAATATGAATTATTTATTAGAAAATTTTACCTTTGATAGATGGGAACATTTGTGCGTTATTTTCTGCGACAATATTGTTGATGCTACTAGAGTTTATGACACTAGGTAAACCCACGAGTAGGACACCTAGCTTCTTAGCCGTATCGCGCCCTAACAGGTTCTGTTTGCCTTCTTTCATTACATAAAATGTAGCTGATGTCTCATTCACCAACTACTTTGATTTCTGCATTGAACGAACACATAAAGTTCAACGATCTAGTCTGTGCGTAAGCCGTGAGATGCTTGTTGGTCTTTCGAATATTAGTCGCCTGAGCCTGCTTGCTTTGTAAGTAAGCCCAGGTTGTTCCACAGATTATGTTATGCTTCGATCCGGAGTCAATCATCATTTCAATTACGACTTCGCCAACTTTAAACCAAATAAACTCATCGTGGTTGTCACTGATAGAAAAAATGAAAGGAGATGGGGTTTGGTCCACGTCCTCGCTCTCTGATTGGATGGATTCCTCAATCGCATTTACTTTTGGTCGTTTTCGTTGGAATGCATAATCACACGCTGAATTTGATTTACGTTTTCTTATGTCCGTTCTGCATTCTTTTGCGTAGTGGCCTTGGTAATTGCATAATCTGCATATTGCTTGCTTAGCCGGGCAGCGTTCGTCGGTTTTGTGTGCCTTACCTCCACGTCTAGTACAATCATTCTTGTTGCGATTTTGTATACATTGGTTTCTAGTTGCACTTGAAATTTTGTTGACCGTTGTCATATTTGCAGTTGTATTGAAAGTGCTGTACTCCGATCGGTTCAACTCTTGCACCTGGTGTTGGACTAGCAAGTACGAATTGACGAGCTTTGTTAGTTCATCCAAGTTCATGCTCGCTTTCTCAAGATTCTTGCGGCGAAGGTCAGGAGGCGCCAGCATTACGATTTTGTCGATAACTGCCACACACTTAGTTTCTTTTACCGAACTCAGCAATCTTTTTAACGAGTTCTCAACAGCTGAGCCATCAGTAATCTGTTCAGCAATTTATTTGCTTGACGAGTGCTCGGTAATTTTTCATTCTCGCTGAAACGTCAAATATAGAAGATAGCTCAGTAAAAATTTACGAAGCGTTCATCAAAAATTGCTGCATGGTTCGGTATTCACAAAGCTGACTATTCGTAACGAATTACCGAGCGTTCTGTAAATTTACAAAGCTAACGATTCGTCACAAATTACCGAGCATTCTGTAAACGTGAAGTTTTTCATGGTTACGAGAGAAATATGAACCATTGTGAAAGTTGCTATTGCAACTGTTGAATAATTTTAGAAAGGAATTTCGGATTGTTTAGATCGATTGGTGTTCCCAGCACATTCGAGTAAAAACTTGATACGTTTAAAGTTATGATGAATACAGGCTTTTTGTTGCAGGCTTCTAGTAAACTGCTCTCCTGTGGTGGAAAAATTTCCATATGCCGACTGAATAGATCGTGTACCTCCACGTCGTTTTCATGTAGATTTGAAAGTAAGATATCCATTTTTTTTTGGAAATCACACGCAAAACACTTAAAAACTCTTCGTAACCCTGAATATTTGAAAATGGCGGACATTTGATGTTTCGTTTTGACAGATGCAGAAAAATTGATGAAAAGTATAATAAAAAACAACAAGAGTTCAGTTAAACAATTGAAGAGTTTTCGGCAGCACCTAGGAAGATGCTGACAGATGGTCAAATATTTACTGAACTTTATGAAAGTGCAGAACATACTTTAGTTTACAGAAAAGGTCAGTAATGTTTTTTGCTGAGCTCGTCGAGTGCCTTTTGCATAACGGTAATTCGGTAAAAACTTTAACCGACATCAGTTATTTTTGAGAAAATTACAAAATGATCAGTATTTTTTCAAATTTACTGAACATGACCGTAATAAAAACTACTGAACAATTAAAACGAGAATAAGTGTGCACGTCTTTGCTTTCGCTTTCAGACGAACCGAAGTGGCATTTGCTCGCTTGAACTTTTGCGCGAAGAAGATATTTGTCAAGCGTTTCCTCTGCGTTTGGTTTCAAGGACCAAAATGAATGCCTTTCAAAAGTGTCGTGTCTTTTTGGGGTAAAATATTCGTCCAGTTTGCTAATCATGGCCTCAAAGCTATTGTCGTTTTTCGGTTGAGATGTGTCGGATAAGCTTTCATAGACGCGCTGCAGTTGTCGCCCAGCTAGTGCTAAAAATATGCTCTTCAGCTTTTTTTTTTCTTTCTCCCGATGGCCTCTGCCACGTATTGAAATTGTTTTTTGTAATCGATCCATTTTTGCCTAAGCTGTGACACAGGGGTATTGTCACATTCAAACGGTGGAAGTTTAAGCAGTGGCTCTTCCATATCCTGGAGATAAACAAAACCCGTGATGTACTAAATTGTACTTTTTGTTTTGTTTTTTTTTTTGACTCCCTCGTCAACAGAGGCGAGTGTCTTTTCCTGCCCCGATCAGATGACTCTTTTTCATCTGTCGCTTAGGAGTTAGCCTTAGTTTCTCGTCTGCAGAGATAACTGACCGCTTTAACCGAGTAGGTAGTTCACCTCTCCTTAAGGTTATGTTTATTATCCCTCCTTTAGGAGGCGCAGATAATTTCTGCTTCGGTTCGGCACTTACCTCAATTAAACTGTGTGGTGATTACCACGAATCTGGAATGTGATAACCAAGCGGGTTTTTCGTTTATCCTTTTCTCGTCGCCAATTATGTGGTGCTTAATCGAAAAAGAAACAGTCCGTATTTGTAGTATGCACATGTGTTCTTTATTTTCCACTTTTCTCTCTAGCGTTCTGGGTTGCCAGAAGAATTGTTCTGTCAGATCACCACACGTACTATCAGAACTTACTGATAACCACTATCAGCACACTCTACAGCCAAGTTTTCCACTCTTGCCGATGTTAATAAATTTAATAATTAACGATAAAGCTTCTAGAAATATTTCCACCAAAAACGAAACGCAAAATTCCTAGGTTGCAATCATAATAATAACAATAAAACCGCTCTAGAAGCACTTGGAAATCGTCCCATATTCTATTGGCAGATGGCATTACTTCTTTAAGAGCGACATCAAGTCATTGCGCTCTGCTACTAGAAACAATAAATTCAATTTAACTTATCATTGCTTGACAGCAACCAGATTAGCTAAAGTTTATTGTGCTACTTTACACAAACCATAACATTTGCTTCATATTTATATGAATATGTACCGGGTTTGTATATTCTGTTCTTTTTAACAACAACCGAAAATGTGAGAAAATGATAGGTTTATATATGACAAAATAGCGTTGACGAGAGTGTTGTGCATAATTTATGTCCTCGCTACTTTCGGAAGTATCATCTACACTACTTTAAATTACAATTTGCCAGGAGCATTTTCTGTGATATATGAAGACACTCGAGAATTATAAACGCGACTCCCATGTTACCTGGCTGGCGACATATCAAACTTAAAGTTTTGTTAGAACGAGACCTGAAAATAAATATAACCCCTCAATATAAACCCCACTCTGACGAGCTGAAGCTGACCAAACTGCTACACCTTTTTCATATACAATCTTGAACAGCTCAACGATCGATGACGGACTATGCACGGTAAATCGGTTTTGCTCATAGTGTCAATTTTATGAGAATTTAAGTCATCAGACGGCAGCACTAACCATCGGTAAGTGGTCGTGTTCAAAATATATGAAAAATCTGGAAGTTAGGTATCTTGTTCTAGTTATCTTTGATAATGTCCAATGACATTAACGACCTTCAGCTTTTTGGTACTGCATACAATGTGTACCGGTGTGATCGTAGCCCTCAAAATAGTTGTAAATCTCGTCTTGGAGGTGTGCTTGTTGCTGTTGCTCAATGTTATACTAGTAAAACTATATGTACAACTAACGGACAAAGCTTGGAACAGATTTGTGTGTCTTCCGTCGTCAAAGGCAAAAAGTTGCTTATTTGTGCAGTGTATATTCCGCCAGACAGGAGCAGCGACATCTGCACTATGAATGACCACTTAGCAACTATCGACGAAATAAGAACGAATTCTACTCTAGAAGATACGATTCTACGAAGTGCTCGAAAATGATACAAAAGCTTTTCAATTGAAAGCGACGGGTCAAAGCGTCAAACTATAACCTGATAATAAATTAAAAATGACTTTGTCAGGCTATGCCTTCAGTTAACAGCTACCACAGATATTATCAACTTACAATGAACTTAAGTTACACTCTGAAATCACATAATCAATAGCCTAAGCTCACCTCTGATAGTGAAAATCAATGCTTGCTATGGGTTATCGTTATACTTTTTAGTGCAAACAACATTGATATTGAAAATATTTATCAGCCTTATGGTTTTCATCCATTGATTAACAGTTTGAAGATAAGGGGACTATTTTCACATTTTTTCTAAGTTTCGAATCACTTCCAATGCAGAAAACAACCCTCACCATACCAAACGTTCGGACAGCTATTTTCGGTTTCGGGGAGTCAACTCTGATCTATAAACCTAATATCAGGGAGTATTTGAATATTTTCTTCTGCTTTTCACAGCGTTTCAGATACCAGAGGTCGCCATCTTAAATTTGAAAATAGCGTCGACACCCGTTGTCATTTCTGGACGCCATCTTGATACCGAAAGTATACGTACATATTGCAGACCATATATTCGTTTTTGGCAAAATTCTAAAACCGGAAGTCGCCGTCTTGAATTTGAAAAATGTCGTTGGACTTTTATTTCTGGTTCTAAGAGTCATCCTGGTTCTAGAAATACCAATGCTGGAGCATCTCGATAATTATTCTTCTACCGAAATTATTGCGAGCAAATTACCTTAGGTTCGGTAGTAAATTTGAAGTGTAGAACAGTATCATCTTTAATTTTTGTAGTGGCGTTCTGGTAAAAGATGTGGAAAAACGGTTAAAACTGCTTCAAACTAGTTTAGCTGGCTAACCGTTGTGTTATGCTTACCGCAAGATTTGTGACAAATCAGACTAAAACTTGTGCGAGTTCGAAGAACGCAATAATTGTCAAGGCTCGTACACTTGCGTGTAATGTGTTCTAACTACAGAAATTTTTTGAAGTAGAATACTTCTCTCAGGAAGTTCGGCTACATAGGGGTGTGAAATGAAAATCTAAAACCGAAAAAAGTAAAAAATATGTCCAATTTCAAACGCTAATAAATCGGTTAGTATTCGATGGATTTCCTTCGTTCTTGCAGCAATAGATTGGAAAATCTTCTAAGATTCTTCCCAAAATAAGATAATTGTAATTTTATTATTCACACTATTGTACTATTGAAAATAGTCAAGCCTTGTCAAATCGAAAAACTCGACCTCTGATTGGTCGTTATATGCTTGCTTCCCAAGCACGGTCGACGGGATCATATACCTTGCAATTGAAAACATGCTATTTGGCCTATATAAGAGCCTGTTTCAGCCGGAGCCGCTCATAATAGTTCTAGACAGCGACAACAGCAGTCGTCCTTCCTTAGCAGCAGCACTAGCCCTGTGGTTGGTTACCACGTCTCAGGAGAAGCGCGGTTTTTCTCAGCGTGTGTCGCCAGACAGCCATGATTCCCCCCGTGTTGGGGCAGCATGAAGATTGCCATCAGGAAATCCAATTTTGGAAATCAAAATGCCTTTTTCAAGGCAAATAAACAAATTATTGAAGGTTAATAATTTTCTGGCATCAACACAAGCAGACATTCTGTGCGGGATGCAATCAAATTCTGTTGTAGTTGTCTAATTTTTACTTTTACTTTATTTAGTAAACCCCCCACTGTAGGGGCAGCGCAAAGGCTGCGATCAGCATGACGAACTTTGAATAACAAACGGTTAACGTTTATTCACTAAAAATTCATCCAATTCAAAACAGGTTTTTGTCTGAGTACAATAATTTGCACAAAAAGACATTAAAAATTTTACCGCATTATCAGACGCGTTTCTCCAGTCATGCCTCGTGAACGTGAAGGTTTCCTATCACAGACATAGATTTCGTGCTCCAGCACGTTACAACACGTGGAAATTGTCTTTTGAAGTAGAATACTTCTCTCAGGAAGTTCGGCTACATAGGGATGTGAAATGAAAATCTAAAACTGAAAAAAGTGAGAAAAATTTCAAATGCTAATAAATCGGTTAGTTTTCGATGGATTTGCTTCGTTTTTGCAGTAATCGATTAGAAAATCTTCTAAGATTCCAACCAAATGCATGAAATTGCAATTTTATCATTCGAACTATTGTACTATTGAAAATTCTTGAGCCTTGTCAAAACACAAAACTCGACCTCTGATTGGTCGCATTCCCAAGCACGGTCGGCAGAGTTATGGACCTAGTAAATTGGGAATGCATCATTTGGCCTATATAATAGCTTCATCAGATAATAAACAGACATTTCATCGGATATTAAATTGAACAACTGAAATTTGAAGAACACAAATGAATATTTGAAGAGTTAATATTTTCTCGTTTTGCGCTATAATCCAGAGTTGATTATCTTCATCTTCATGCATACTCTGACTATTATTACGTGTTTGCGTCGCTTAGTAATTTGCTATAACGGCGCGATGCGATTCGGCAAGACGAAATCTGTTGAAATGTATAGCTCTACTTCGCCTTAAAAAGAGCTGTACATTTCACCACGGTAAGGCGAATCGCATCGCGCCGGCATTCGCGTTCTGCATAACCGTAGCTTTTGTTCCATTCCCGTTTAATGATGTCGTATTAAATGTGCATATTACAATTCGGCAGCACTTCAACTTCTCATTTGCACAAAATTTAAAAATATTCAATGAACTTCATTCAAAACATCAAACAAAAAGAAATTACAATACTGCCAATGAACGGTCAACGTTTATTAACTAGAAAAAATGACTGACACGCAAGCTGCCGTGTTATTATTCTTGTAAAAGTATTCTACTTCAACCTTGCGGTCGTGGCTTTGCATACAACCTTCTAGTGATTTTTTGAAGTAGGTACGTACTTCAGAAATCGGAATAAAAACGCTTATCGTACTTTTGCGCATTTATACGGATTTACTACCTATGCGTGGGAGTTACGACTGCCTATTTTGTCTCAAACTTGTGAGGTACAAGTACAAGTACAAGTCGTAAACAGAGACGAAGAGGCTTTGAATTAAATTAATCCAAAAAAGGCTAGCTTAACCTCTGTCTAGCTAGAGTCAGTTTACTATGTGTGTGTGTGATTCACGCAAGCGATGGTAATTTTCGGCTCCTTATCGCTTCTAAGAGAATACTTAAACCGAGCCGGTACACTGACACCATTAACTATCATTGTTTTCAATACCTATAACCACGTAGCGGACAACCGTAATAATCCTTCAAACTTTCCTCGTTTGTACAAGTGGAGAGTGTTCATTACAAGCAGCTAAAGGCGACGGGAGTGGGAATTTGAAGCCCGGCGCCAATTTTGTCGTATCGAATCACCGGTACACGAGAAAAGACAAGCGGGCCTCCAAGCAAGATAGCAAACATTTTCTCAAAACAAGGAGCACCTTAGTAGCGAATCTGATTGTTTTGAGAAGCGTTGTTTTATCTTCGTTAATGCGTTAAGAGGCTTTCTTACAAAGCTGTGAACCGAATGTTGAAACGTTTTGGCTTTTAGTTAAAATTTGACAAGTTTGTAGCTATTTTTTCTGGCAAAATTACCGATTATTTGCAGCAGAATCAGTTCACCCGGAAAGAAAATAACTACCGAAATGCTAATCTTTTACTAAAACTTAAAAAAGTCTCAGCCAATTGTGACTAGAGGGACTGCTGGTGTCGGATGCAAAAAGTGCGATTGAATCATTCTGACCCAGAGCTGAAAGCAAGCGGAGATTTCTCGGCCAAAGGTCTGGACTTCAATTAAAAGAATGTTAAAAGCAATAGTAAAAGGCATTTACTGGGACTAGAGTGAGAAAAGTAGCCGGAGCCGGATTGCCTAAGGATCCTACAAGAGCTGTTGTGGCATAAACTGGAAAACGTTAACATGGAGAGCAAGAGAGAACGTGCTTTTATGCTAATGAAACGAGAAAAAATGTTGTTAATGAAAAAAAAAAGTATAAGAAAGCTTAAAATGAAAAACCTCTGCAGTATTATTTTGTTGCTTTGTCGCCACCATTTAACTTAGTTGAGACTAACTGAGATTCTGGCGTGCGTAAATATATTTAGAGGGTGCCGAAGTTCTGTAAGGCGCCTTCTGCGAGCCACAGCCGTGTGCACGGGGGTAATTTTAGGGGATTTAAAAAATAAAAGAATGACGCTGTTGATGAGAGAGTTGGAAAACAAATGAACAGCAGCTAATTAGCCAATGTCATAAAATGCGACTGCATTGCAAAATTTAAAAAAGAGCTAAGTAGAAACTGGTAGTAAAAATATCAGAATTTATTACCAGAGATTTAGTCATGATTAATTATAATTTTGCAACATTTTCCAGTGTTCCATGCATTGGCCTAACACTAAGGATCTTGAATTCGTGCTTTTTTTTCAAAGTCAAATATTTTAAAGTATATTGAGCATTGAAAATAATTCAATTTGCAGAATGTTCACAAAACTATTCAAAGGCTTACATTATCAAAACAATACTAATAATACAATTTTCCAGACCAGAACACAAGGAAGCATAACATAGATTTGACGTAGGGTTGTGGATGTTATAATGAATTGTTTGGGTTAAATTCATAATTTCAACTTACAATCCTGAAATTTGCTCTGCGAAGGTGCTTTTATATCAATGGCCTCAAACAACTGTATTGTGATGATAATTGTTTACCATATTGCTGTACATTATTGAATGTTGAGAATATTGTCAGGAATATTGAATTTTCACCCGTTTCACAGTTGATATGCGAGACGAACAATTGTGGTAAGCATCGCAAACACACTATTTTTCGTTGTAATCCAATATAGTGCCTTACTAAAAAGTTATCTGCTAATTCTGACAATCTGAAAAAATATTTAGACAGCACCTGCCCCCCTTACTGAAAGATTATCTTACGCACGGCTGCACTGCGAGCAGGTGACAGTATTTTCTAATCAACATTATCGACAATGTCGGCCGGATAGTCGGGAGAGAGCGCCACAAATAGCATGAAACGGAAAATCTGCAATGAAATTATTCCCGCTTTTATCCCTTCCCAAACAGAAAGCTGGTGTTCACGATAGCGCTTGTTTGCAACTGTTGTAGATAGCTGCGAGATAATGTGTGAAAATTACACGACCGACTGGTTCGCATGCAGATGTGGACTTGTTGCAAGCAAAGTAGTAAAACAGCAAGGACGCCCTTTTAGTGCGAAAATTAGGTTAGTGTACATTAAATTACGGCAAATATAATTCGGTACGTGACATGTACTCCCAGTCTTTGTCGGTACCTTCCGTACGTTATTGCTCATACGCTAAAACCAACCCATGAACTTTCGTCTTTAATGGAATCGCCTGTCAAGATTAATTCAGCCAGACAAGCCTGACTTTAAACTGGCTGTGGTTTTTCGGCTCGAAGCTAGCAGCCACGCAAACTTATCGCACGAATTACGGAATAATGTGCATTGTACGGTTCAATTTTCATGATGGTTGTATCTCGCATACATAATTCAACGCTAAGATTCTTTAAGGGTCCATTAGAACTGTAAACAACGCTTGATTATATTCGTGAAACTGTACTAGTATCCAGTCCAACAAAGACATGATATCATCCTGACTGTGCACATATAGATATCGCAAAAGCGTATCTCAGCATCAATCAAGCAATATTAAATTTCACGGTCGCATTCATTTCACAGCGCCTGACAGTGAAGTGTAATGCTGAGATCCCACCCAAGAGTGGTAATTTCCATTACAAAAAATAGGACGAGTGGAAATATATCACCGGGGATTTTTTTTTCATTTGGTTATTTGGCTCTATTAGCACATTTTCATCACAATCACGAACTAGAGATGCTATTATATATAGCCACATTTTGATTTTTTTTTACAGAATGCTCAACAGTGCGTCGTACTGGGCAACAGCAATGAAAAGGACGTACGAGCGAAATGAAAATCAGTACAAACGTTGTCAACGTTACAGTCAACGTTGTAGAAAACAAGTTTATGTTACGTATATCCTGTGTCACATGAAACGAATTTTATTAATGACACATACTGTCATAAGGTTTAAACGAGTTTTGGTCTTTATGTGTACAGTGCAAGACATATCATGCACTGAATGGAGAGAAAGATTCAGAAAAACAACCCACACCATGTTGACGACATACCAAAATGCTGACAAGAAATAGCAAAAGAGGTTGAATCAGTCAGCTTCAGCTCGTCAGAGTGGGGTTTATATTGAGGGGTTATATTTATTTTCAGGTCTCGTTCTACCAAAACTTTAAGTTTTATATGTCGCCAGCCAGGTAACATGGGAGTCGCGTTTATAATTCTCGAGTGTCTTCATATATCACAGAAAATGCTCCTGGTAAATTGTAATTTAAAGTAGTGTAGATGATACTTCCGAAAGTAGCGAGGACATAAATTATGTACAACACTCTCGTCAACGCTATTTTGTCATATATAAACCTATCATTTTCTTACATTTTCGATTGTTGTTAAAAAGAACAGAATATTCAAACCCGGTACATATTCATATAAATATGAAGCATATGTTATGGTTTGTGTAAAGTAGCACAATAAACTTTAGCTAATCTGGTTGCTGTCAAGCAATGATAAGTTAAATTGAATTTATTGTTTCTAGTAGCAGAGCGCAATGACTTGATGTCGCTCTTAAAGAAGTAATGCCATCTTCAAATAGAATATGGGACGATTTCCAAGTGCTTCTAGAGCGGTTTTATTGTTATTATTATGATTGCAACCTAGGAATTTTGCGTTTCGTTTTTGGTGGAAATATTTCTAGAAGCTTTATCGTTAATTATTAAATTTATTAACATCGGCAAGAGTGGAAAACTTGGCTGTAGAGTGTGCTGATAGCGGTTATCAGTAAGTTCTGATAGTACGTGTGGTGATCTGACAGAACAATTCTTCTGGCAGCCCAGAACGCTAGAGAGAAAAGTGGAAAATAAAGAACACATGTGCATACTACAAATACGGACTGTTTCTTTTTCGATTAAGCACCACATAATTGGCGACGAGAAAAGGATAAACGAAAAACCCGCTTGGTTATCACATTCCAGATTCGTGGTAATCACCACACAGTTTAATTGAGGTAAGTGCCGAACCGAAGCAGAAATTATCTGCGCCTCCTAAAGGAGGGATAATAAACATAACCTAAAAGAGAGGTGAACTACCTACTCGGTTAAAGCGGTCAGTTATCTCTGCAGACGAGAAACTAAGGCTAACTCCTAAGCGACAGATGAAAAAGAGTCATCTGATCGGGGCAGGAAAAGACACTCGCCTCTGTTGACGAGGGAGTCAAAAAAAAACAAAAAGTACAATTTAGTACATCACGGGTTTTGTTTATCTCCAGGATATGGAAGAGCAACTGCTTAAACTTCCACCGTTTGAATGTGACAATACCCCTGTGTCACAGCTTAGGCAAAAATGGATCGATTACAAAAAACAATTTCAATACGTGGCAGAGGCCATCGGGAAAAAGAAAAGAAAAAAACTGAAGAGCATATTTTTAGCACTAGCTGGGCGACAACTGCAGCGCGTCTATGAAAACTTACCCGACACATCTCAATCGGAAGACGACAATAGCTTTGAGGCCATGATTAGCAAACTGGACGAATATTTTACCCCAAAAAGACACGACACCTTTGAAAGGCATTCATTTTGGTCCTTGAAACCAAACGCAGAGGAAACGCTTGACAAATTTCTTCTTCGCGCAAAAGTTCAAGCGAGCAAATGCCACTTCGGTTCGTCTGAAAGCGAAAGCAAAGACGTGCACACTTATTCTCGTTTTAATTGTTCAGCAATTTTTATTACGGTCATGTTCAGTAAATTTGAAAAAATACTTATCATTTTGTTATTTTCTCAAAAATAACTGATGTCGGTTGAAGTTTTTACCGAATTACCGTTATGCAAAAGGCACTTGACGAGCTCAGCAAAAAACATTACTGACCTTTTCTGTAAACTAAAGTATGTTCTGCACTTTCATAAAGTTCAGTAAATATTTGACGATCTGTCAGCATCTTCCTAGGTGTTGCTGAAAACTCTTCAATTGTTTAACTGAACTCTTGTTGTTTTTTACTATACTGTTCATCAATTTTTCTGCATCTGTCAAAACGAAACATCAAATGTCCGCCATTTTCAAATATTCAGGGTTACGAAGAGTTTTTAAGTGTTTTCCGTGTGACTTCCAAAAAAAAAAAAAATGGATATCTTACTTTCAAATCTACATGAAAACGACGTGGAGGTACACGATCTATTCAGTCGGCATATGGAAATTTTTCCACCACAGGAGAGCAGTTTACTAGAAGCCTGCAACAAAAAGCCTGTATTCATCATAACTTTAAACGTATCAAGTTTTTACTCGAATATGCTGGGAACACCAATCGATCTAAACAATCCGAAATTCCTTTCTAAAATTATTCAACAGTTGCAATAGCAACTTTCACAATGATTCATATTTCTCTCGTCAAAAAGTAGGAGGGTGGTATTCAAGACACGACCGCATGACGTTGACTACCGTATTCTTAAAAAAAAAATATTCCATTGAAGCAAATAGTAGAGGGAATTGCAACGCTTCTTTTACAAAACTTCTGTAACAAAATTTCGAGGCTCCAAAAGGTACCAGTTTCTGATTATTCTCGTCCAGAATTCCAGCCATTTTAGTATTTTGCAGTAGCCATTTATTACTAACAGCCACCAGCATAACGGGTGAAACCGGCACGAGATGACCGGTACTATTTTGTCTTTCCTCCTTTCAGCTGCTAACACCTAGCGCTGTCGTGAAATTAACATCAACATAAACATGCATTTTTGCAAGGTTTTTTTTCCGCTAGTAACAGCAATTGTAAAACATAAAATTCAACTAACCGCTTCTATTATAAAACTGCGAGGCACCAAAAGGTGCCAGTTGCCGATTTCTTGTTTACT
This sequence comes from Wyeomyia smithii, assembly GCF_029784165.1. Lineage (NCBI taxonomy): Eukaryota > Metazoa > Arthropoda > Insecta > Diptera > Culicidae > Wyeomyia > Wyeomyia smithii. The sequence goes on from NC_073695.1 coordinate 68,139,816, forward strand.
GGTTTCCGTCCAGAATTCCAGCCATTTTAGTACTTTGCAGTAGCCACCAGCATCACGGGTCAAACCGGCACGAGATGACCGGTACTATTTTGTTTTTCCTCCTTTTAGCTGCTAACACCGAGCGTCCGTATGTATCCGGTACGGCTTAATAATGAAACTGATGGGGTGAAATGTTCGAACGATACGTTTTATACCAAGGCTTCGTCAGATAAATAGAAAGAGGGATGGGCTACATAGCTGATGGAATGGTAGAGACAAATGTTTCTTGAAAGCTGCGCCGGCCGCTGTCATAATATTAACACCAACACAAACATGCATTTTTGCAAGGTTTTTTCCGCTAGCAGCAGCATTTGGTAAAACAGAAAATTCAATTTGCCGCTTCTGTAACAAAATTTAGAGGCACCAAAAGGTGCCAGTTGCCGATTACATTGTTGTTTTCTGGTTAATCTACTAAGAGCCACCAGCATAACGGGTGAAACCGGCACGAGATGACCAGTACTATTTTGTCTTTCCTCCTTTCAGTTGCTAACACCTAGCGCTGTCGTGAAATTAACATCAACATAAACATGCATTTTTGCAAGGTTTTTTTTCCGCTAGTAACAGCAATTGTAAAACATAAAATTCAACTAACCGCTTCTATTATAAAACTGCGAGGCACCAAAAGGTGCAGTTGCCGATTTCTTGTTTACTGGTTTCCGTCCAGAATTCCAGCCATTTTAGTACTTTGCAGTAGCCACCAGCATCACGGGTCAAACCGGCACGAGATGACCAGTACTATTTTGTTTTTCCTCCTTTTAGCTGCTAACACCGAGCGTCCGTATGTATCCGGTACGGTTTAATAATGAAACTGATGGGGTGAAATGTTCGAACGATACGTTTTATACCAAGGCTTCGTCAGATAAATAGAAAGAGTGATGGGCTACATAGCTGATGGAATGGTAGAGACAAATGTTTCTTGAAAGCTGCGCCGGCCGCTGTCATAATATTAACACCAACACAAACATGCATTTTTGCAAGGTTTTTTCCGCTAGCAGCAGCATTTGGTAAAACAGAAAATTCAATTTGCCGCTTCTGTAACAAAATTTAGAGGCACCAAAGGGTGCCAGTTGCCGATTACATTGTTGTTTTCTGGTTAATCTACTAAGAGCCACCAGCATAACGGGTGAAACCGGCACGAGATGACCAGTACTATTTTGTCTTTCCTCCTTTCAGTTGCTAACACCTAGCGCTGTCGTGAAATTAACATCAACATAAACATGCATTTTTGCAAGGTTTTTTTTCCGCTAGTAACAGCAATTGTAAAACATAAAATTCAACTAACCGCTTCTATTATAAAACTGCGAGGCACCAAAAGGTGCCAGTTGCCGATTTCTTGTTTACTGGTTTCCGTCCAGAATTCCAGCCATTTTAGTACTTTGCAGTAGCCACCAGCATCACGGGTCAAACCGGCACGAGATGACCGGTACTATTTTGTTTTTCCTCCTTTTAGCTGCTAACACCGAGCGTCCGTATGTATCCGGTACGGTTTAATAATGAAACTGATGGGGTGAAATGTTCGAACGATACGTTTTATACCAAGGCTTCGTCAGATAAATAGAAAGAGGGATGGGCTACATAGCTGATGGAATGGTAGAGACAAATGTTTCTTGAAAGCTGCGCCGGCCGCTGTCATAATATTAACACCAACACAAACATGCATTTTTGCAAGGTTTTTTCCGCTAGCAGCAGCATTTGGTAAAACAGAAAATTCAATTTGCCGCTTCTGTAACAAAATTTAGAGGCACCAAAAGGTGCCAGTTGCCGATTACATTGTTGTTTTCTGGTTAATCTACTAAGAGCCACCAGCATAACGGGTGAAACCGGCACGAGATGACCGGTACTATTTTGTCTTTCCTCCTTTCAGCTGCTATCACCTAGCGTCCGCATGTCACTGGGGCGGTTTTGGAATCAGAATGATGGGGCGCCGGCCGCTGTCGTAAAATTAACACCAACAAAAAGATGCATATTTGCAAGGTTTTTTCCGCTAGCAGCAGCATAAACATCGGAAACAGAAAGTGACAACAACAATAACAACAAAGTCAGATCGATTGTATCCGTTAGTGTCGACTGTGCTTGGGAAGAGAGGTAGTGATTGGCTGCGCGGTATGATTTAGACAATCGATATTAATTACCAATTTTTCAATAGTGTATCTCAAACAATAGTTTGTTTTTGTTACATAAATTTAACCGTAAAAGAATTTCTGATCGATTGATGCCAAAACCTCGAAAACCTGATTATAGATGACTGCAAAATAAGCGCTCAAAACCTGACCACTTTTCTCTGGTTTTCCCTGGTTGAATTACTAGATTTTTAAATTCAGGGGCCTAACTTCGATATAGACGTTAGTCAACGTCAAAAACTTTACGTTTACAGAATGCTCGGTAATTTGTGACGAATCGTTAGCTTTGTAAATTTACAGAACGCTCGGTAATTCATGACGAATAGTCAGCTTTGTAAATACCGAACCATGCAGCAATTTTTGATGAACGCTTCGTAAATTTTTACTGAGCTATCTTCTATATTTGACGTTTCAGCGAGAATGAAAAATTACCGAGCACTCGTCAAGCAAATAAATTGCTGAACAGATTACTGATGGCTCAGCTGTTGAGAACTCGTTAAAAAGATTGCTGAGTTCGGTAAAAGAAACTAAGTGGGTGGCAGTTATCGACAAAATCGTAATGCTGGCGCCTCTTGACCTTCGCCGCAAGATTCTTGAGAAAGCGAGCATGAACTGTTTGGAGCTGCCAAATACATTGAAAAAACGCTAGAGCACTAATTGCCTTATGCCCAACACGCAATCATTGTACTGGTTCCAAATTACATCAACTTTTGCGCTAAAAACGCACAATTTTGTATTGGTTTTGCACATTCCAACTTTTGCGTGTAGTGTCAAATTCGCTTGCTCTCTTGAAAATGAAGCCAAGACTTCGATTTGCCTTATCGATCGTAGCCGAAATGTGAGACTTTATAGTTAGCTTCTCATCAAGTATAACTGCAAGATCTTTACCTGGACTACTCTATCCAGTTTTACTCCAAAAAATTTGTAGTCGAAGCGGATAACATCTCTGGTTCGATAGTAGCTGATTACAAAACATTTCTCCACACTCAGAAAGAGGCAATTTCTCATACACCAACTACCAAACAGAAAGAAGTCGCAATTCTCTAAACAGTCCTCAATACGCCTAATCACTAAGTAGATTTTCAGATCATCCGCAAAAAACGGTCTTCCACCTCAGTTGAGTAGTATTGCTGCGTCGTTGATATACCACGGTTCTCTCACAGACAACTATTATAAAATAAAATGCACCAAACGACGAAATACTTTGGCGAATGACTGGACTGCCCATAAAAGCATAAGAGTCCCACATGACTTTTGGGCAAATTTTAGTTTATGCTGTCAATGTATCAAATTTTGTTCAAATTTTCGTATGCCTTGATTGAATTTGAATGTTTGTTTTGAAAAATGCTGGAAAAATATCAAGCGTTGTCTGTCCCATATTGAAAATAAAGTCATATGCGTCCCATCCTAAATGTAACTGGCATGAGTGAAATTAAAATGTTCAGGAGTGTGGCCCTACGATCTACATTGATTCCTCGTGGACTCTTTAGAATTTCATTGCAGGCTCTATGTTGAACGAGCTTTCGTCTATCAGCTTTAGTTTGTTTGGTAAATAGCATGCACCGGTCCATGTCACAATCAACTGAAACCAAATCGCTATATTGCAATTCGGGTGATCCAATGCGGGCATTTCAAATAATGTTGGATCGAATAAACTGTTCACATGATAGACACAATAAGATATGCTAATAAATGCCTTGGCTGTCTCAGAACGCGTGGAGACTGATATGCTTTATTTTTTTGAATATAGAGAAAAAAATAAAGGCAAATGAGTCCCATCATTTATTTTCAAGCCTAAAATTCATAAAAAAAACTTCATAGAAATCATGGAAATATGTAATGTTTCTCCTCATGAACATACAGTTGAATAAAACATACATTTAGTTGACTCATAGTTATTTGCCTTTAATTCAAGCTTAGAACTTCATTTGCAATTTTCTCAATTGTGAGCATTACCATATGGGTCTCTTATGCTTTTATGGGCAGTAAACCAAAGGCGCAATATGGTCCCCACATGCGAACCATCGGCCTTTAAGCTACCGAACCCCTACCTGCTTGGTGCCAACGTTGGTGGAGTAATTAGTAAGAAGATCGAGTAACCAACCCCGGTGGGACAACCGGTCGTTGGGAAGCCCGCACCGCGAACAACAAAAGCAACGAGTAACTAGTAAGAAGATCGGGTAACCAACTCCGGTGGGACTACCAGTCGTATGCTGACAGGGGAAGCCTGCACCGCGAAAGACAAAAGCAATGAACGCTATAACAGAAAATTCGAACCAGAACAATCGGCAAAGACGCAGGCGACGAAAACAGACTAACGATTGGATACTCGGAACATGGAACTACCGTTCTCTCGGTTTTCTAGGAAGTACCCGTAGAAAATTTTGCATGTAGTTGAAACGACATTATTAGATAGTCGTAATCCCGTAACACGTGTAAAATATATGACAGTATGTGTTGTTACTTGACTAGGGAAGAACTTTATTACCTTTAGGTAACAGATTTGTTACGTAAAGGGCAATTTTACGCTGTTGGTTTTAAAGTAATAAGGAAAAGTTTTGCGTGTGCGTATAGGGATGGACACACCATCTACCAGAATTGTGGCGACACACATGGGCTATGCACAGCTTTTATAGCGATGAGTGAGATGCAGAAGTGGGTAATCGGGTGGTGGCCCGTTAACCCCAGAATATGCAGAATATCAGGAGGAGGACCGGTAATTGGACGATTCAGCGCACACCGGCTAACAAAGAAAAATGGCCTAAGACTAATTGACTTCGCCGCCTCCAAGAATTTCATTTCACATTTCGACTTTCTAAAAACCTGTTTTCAGGTTGCCCGAACGTGATTTATGAAATAATGACTTTTTAAGTTACAAAGCCACTCGTTTGCACTTTTTTCAATTCTGTTCGATTCCTAAATTTTTCCATATATTTTTTTACTGTTGTGGGATTCTTTTTGAATATTTTGCATGGTTCAGTTCAGCATTGCATTCAGCTATTTAACTCCCAGAGCCCATTGAACATCACAGAAAAATTAATTTTTCTCATAATTTCTAGATAAAACCCTTCAAAACACAGATAAAAAATTTTTTTGATCACGAACTGAAATTCTTGCTGCAAAGCGGGATTTATGACAAACATTTAGTTGAAAAAAGTTCCTTGATATATTATCGGGGGGCTGAGACATTAGCATTTTTATATGTGATAAAAAACTCATCAAGCATCCAATAACGCAAGAAAACTACGGACAAATAAAAAAAAAGATGTATTTTCCTAAATATTACTAATTTTTTGCGCTTAAATTCAAAATAACTCGAAAACCGATGCCTTTAGCATGTTAACTACCAAGAGCTTTTTGGCTCAAAATGACTCTCTGCATGCATTTAAAATCGTCAGAATCCAATTATTTTGAAAAATGTTCGAATTAGAATTCTTATAAAAAAATTAATCTACCGTAAAAAAAATATTTCTCATTTCTCCATCCTGAATTTTTTTTAAAGTTGCGTTTTACATCAAGTTTCTTAAAAAAAGAAAAGAAAAAATTCAACCCTTTTTTTAATTGAAATTTAATGTTTATTTTTAATTTTTTTGGTCAGAATTTTTTTTCTACAGTGTATATTTATTTATGATGTATTTTAATTCCCTATAGCTCATTCTCAGACAGTTTTTCTAAACAACCAACGGTTTCTAGGCTACAATGTTTCGAATAAAACCTATGCCAAAAAGCATACGCCCTTTTAAAATATTACTCATGGGTGTAAAAAATCTCTCCATCTGTGAGAAATGCTCAGTTTGCAAATACGTATGCAAAGTTTCATTGAAATCAAAAATGGTCGATATTCGACCATAGGTCATTTGGCGCGATTCTGCTCTTTAGAGAATTCGTTATCGATATTATTTTCGGCACATTTTGCATGTTGTAGGATAAGTGCTGAGTCGAGAAATTTCCAGCTTGAAAATATCCTCGACTTGATCGGGAATCGAACCCGGTATCACAACGATCACCAAGCAAAAGAGTAAGACAACAATAAAAATGCAGATTGCAACCGATGCAGATTGCATGGTGAAACAGTGAAAGGCATTTGCTTCAACGAGTATTTTTGTAACGTTGGACCCAAATTCGCCAGTCTGTCTTCACAAACTAATTTCATTTTCCTGCGACCTGTTTCAGAGCAGTAAATTATCGTCTTGATGAAAAATCTTGGCACCAACAAATCTGCGAACTGGATAAAATTCCAGCATCATTGCTTTATCACAATATGTTCTTTGTTTTGTTGCGAAATGTCTCCAACCAGTCGATCATTACGAGCGATTTTCCTGGTTTTCTGTAGATAATGAAGGTTTGTCCCTGGCACAGGGGTGGTGATACAACACAGGTCAAAAACTGTCGACCAATATTCATTCTATATGTCCTAAGCAAAACACTTGAGAATTTATTACTAATCCAAATTAACGAATTCTTTAAAAGTCCTGAAGTTTTATTCAGTAGTCACTCATCAGTATGGTTTCCGCTCTGGAACTGGCACAATAACTGCAGCCTGTGAGTTAGTTGACAGCATTTACAGTGCGCCGGACTCACGACAAGCTTTGGGTGTACTCTTGTTAGATTTGAAAAAGGCGTTCGTCACGATTGTCCACGAAATTCAGTTACGTAAACTGAAGTATTGTGGTATTCGGGGTCCCGCAAACGATTTGATACGAAGCGAACGCAATTCATATTTGTGAATGATTCATGTAGTAATCGCTTAAATTCCGCTATTGGAGTACCTCAAGGCAAGCATGGAAAATTTCACTCACTAGCAATATTTCATGCAAAAGTGTTCTTTGATTCATGAGGTATCGTTCAATTGTTTCCACTCGCGTACAAGTTTTCCATAGAAACGCTGTTGATTGTTTTTCGCTTCTTAGAGTTCCGAATACCATAGAAGGAGACTGAATGATTCAAACACGATAGTATTTATTGTATCCAAGTTCACTTGCATTCAACGTTATCGCGAGAATCTTTGAGATATTATCGCCAGTGATACAAAATTATGAATCTAAATGAACGTTAGATTGCGTTCAACTGTTTGCTTACCAGAGCAAGTAGGTATCATCAAGGCTTACGGAAATAGTACCATGGTGCATTAGCATGTGATAATTGAAATCACTAAGAATCATCGCGGTATATCACGGTGAAAACACGATGTGGAGTAGAATCGCTGCGATCGCTTGTGTGCAAACGTTTACGGTTCTTTCGTGAAACACTCGCTATATGTTGCTCGCTCCACCGTAAGCAGGCAATACTGAAACAAAATCATCGAAGAAAGCTACCATATATTTCTTTGCTATAAGCTGTCTCTTGCATGCGTGAGAATGTATAACTTTAACGATGGTTTGCTGGGATTGAAAGCTTATGAATAGCAAGTTCAGAAATGATGCCCAAATGATTGTTATGTGACACAATTTTTTCCGTCCTTGCCTCAAGGCAGCAACTTGGGGAATCTACTTTTCTTGGTCAATATCAATGACCTACCAAAAATTGGACTGCATGGTTACTTTCCTGAAGGTACACCTCTATCCTTGCTCAATGAGAATTTATTATCGCTCAACATATCCAAAACAAAGTATATGATTTTCAATTCCGCTCCAGACGACCTACAAATGATGCTTTAATAGTTAACTCTGAAACGATCGAACATGAGATTCATAAGATTTGACACAGTGCGTCTTGAACTGTCCTACAGATCAGACGTTTTTTCGGTTGCTTGTGGACTGGTCTTTGACTGCCTATAGCTTCAAAGTTTGTGTTTCGTCAGTGTGTCTTTTAAAAACTACCTGAAAGTTATTTCCCATCAGTCTTTCTCAAGACTACCTACTTTTGAATTTAACATTTGTTTTAACTTTTTTCGTATCACCTGAAATGGCTGGACGGAAAAAGAAACCTCGCATCGCTGCGGGGAGGAAAAGAGAGACATCTCTTTCTGACACTTCGAGTGTGTGTAGTGACAATCCTTTTGATATTTTGCCTGAGCAAGAAGCTGGTGAAATGGAAGTTATTAATAATGAAACTATACAAAATATAAAATCTTTAAAAAAGGAGAAAGTTCCACCTATTGTGGTAACTATTTCTTCTGAATTTAATATATTCAGAAAGGAACTTTCAACGTTTGTTTCTGACGTTAAAGTTACCTATCAAATTGGCCGTAGAGGTGAATGCCGCTTATTAGCCGACTCAGTAAAGGGTCGTGATCGTCTTGTTCAGTATTTAACTGACAAGATGTACAAATTTTTTTACATATGACACCAAGAACGCCAAGCCGTTCAAGGTTGTCTTGAAAGGTCTCACCAACGATCAAACCGTTGATGAGATCAAACTTACTTTAACAGAATTACTTGGCATAGCCCCTACCCAAGTAATTCTAATGAAACAAAAATCACGAGGCGAAAACAGTCAGAGAACTGGAATTTCCCTTGTTAATTATTTAATTCATTTTAACCGCAATGAGGTTAACAACTTAAAATTTTTTGAAAAAGCACATGCTTTGTATAATGTGCGTGTAAAGTGGGAAATTTATAGGAAGTATGGTGGAGGTGAAAAGCATATCACCCAATGCCGTACTTGCCAACGTTATGGCCATGGTTCCAAATTCTGTAACATGGACCAAAAATGTCTTAATTGTGGAGACTCTTCTCACAAAAAAGAAACATGTCCTGTGAAAGAAAGTAAAAATTTTCGCTGTGCGAATTGTAACGGCAACCATATGTCAAATTTTTATCAATGCCCAGTCCGTTTAGCAATTGTTAAGGCAAGGCAAGGTAAACAAAACTCAATTTATCAATTAAAACCAACTTCAAAACAAAATTCTCCAAGCGTACCAGTGACGCATAGTTTACCTACTCTTTTGCATACCCGTTTAACTTATGCACAGGTTACAGGTAGTTCGAACATTATACCGCCCAGTGTTGGTAGTTCGAAAATGACCGTTAATATGGGTAAGCAAAACACGCTAGAAAATAATTGTACACCTATCACTCTAGCTAATATTGCTGCCGAAAATATTTTTTCTAATGTCAACTGCCTGGGGCCTATTACGGCAGGTAAACTTTCTTTTTTGCAACAGGCAATGTTCGATCTTATGAACGCCATGTTGCAGGCAAAATCAATGTTTGAAGCCATTCAAATAGGCACAAATTTTACTATTAAAATTGTTTCTTATTTAAAATTTAGCAATGATTTTAAATAAAACAATTAAAATATTAAATTGGAATGCTCACTCATTGAAGGCCAATGAGAAAGAGCTTTTTAATTTTTTAACAGTAAATAATGTGCATATTGCAATTATTACTGAAACATTTTTGAAACCTAACATAAAATTAAAATATGATCCCAATTACGTGGTTCATAGATATGATAGGATTCAGGGTTCCGGCGGTGGAGTTGCAATTGTTATTCATCTTGAGACGAAAGTTATTGAAACTTTGGGAATTGAAATTCAAACTGAACTTGGGATTTTATTTATTGCCGCAGCATATTTACCATTTCAATGCACACGCGAGCACAAAAATTATTTTAAAGGTGATTTACAAAAACTCACCAGAAATTGTTCGAAATTTTTTATAATTGGCGATTTTAACGCTAAACACCGTTCTCAAAGTAATTCCAATGGCAAAATTTTATTCAATGATTGTTCTTCAGGATACTATTCTATTTTGTATCCAATGAACAAAAGGCTCAAAGACTTGCTCAGCAGTTCGAGAGTGTTCATAACTCAAATTTGAATTTTGTGAGTCCAATTGAAAATGAAGCCACACGTCAATTTGATTTAATTTCTTCCCAGAATTTTTTACCTGCAGAAATAATTGAAACTAACTTGAATGAGATTAAATCAATTATTAAAAATTTCAAAAATATGAAAGCACCTGGTGACGATGGAATCTTTAATATACTAATCAAACATCTCCCTGAGAGCACAATGGAATTTTTAGTGAAAATTTTCAATTGCTGCTTCAAAATTGCATATTTTCCCAAATTATGGAAAAATGCAAAAATTACTCCCATTTTAAAACCGGATGAGAAACCCAGCTGAAGTTTCAAGTTTTCGACCAATCAGTTTGCTTTCTTCAATAAGTAAACTGTTTAAGAGAATTATTCTTAACAGAATGATGTCACACATCAACGAAAATTCAATTTTTGCAAATGAACAGTTTGGATTTCGCCATGGGCATTCCACAACTCATCAATTGCTCAGAGTTACTAATATGATACGAGCTAACAAATCTGAAGGTTATTCCACTGGAGCTGCTCTTTTAGTCATAGAAAAAGCATTCGACAGTGTTTGGCATAAAGGTTTGATTGCGAAATTGCAAACTTTTAATTTTCCAATTTTCCCAATCAAAATTTTAAAAAATTATCTTACTGATCGAACTCTGCAGGTTGTCTATCAGAATTCAAAATCTGATAGATTTCCTGTCAGAGCAGGTGTGCCTCAAAGATCAGTCTTGGGTCCAGTCCTGTACAACATATTCACTTCAGATCTTCCTGATTTGCCTCCAGGATGCACAAAGTCATTGTTCTGCGATGACACAAGCATTTCCGTAAAAGGAAAAAGTCTTCGTGTCATATGCAGTCGATTGCAGAAAAGCTTAGATATATTTTCTTCCTACTTGCAAAAGTGGAAAATCTCTCCCAATGCTTCTAAAACTCAAATGATAATTCTTCCGCATAAGCCTAGGGCTTCTTTCCTCAAGCCAAACAATAATCACGTTGTCAATATGAATGGGGTTATTTTAAGTTGGTCCGACAAGGTTAAGTACTTGGGACTAATTTATGATAAAAAACTTATTTTCAAAGAGCACATTGAGAGTATACAAGCCAAGTGCATCAAATATACGAGATGTTTATATCCTCTCAGTAACAGGAATTCTAAACTTTGTTTAAAGAACAAACTTTTGATTTACAAACAAATTTTTAGACCAGCAATGCTTTATGCTGTACCGATCTGGTCAAGTTGCTGTTCAACAAGGAAGAAAACGCTCCAAAGGATTCAAAATAAAATTCTGAAAATGATTTTGAAGCGTCCTCCTTGGTTTGGTACACTCGAATTACATAGACTTACTGGTGTTGAACCATTAGAAGCTATGTCAAATAAAATTATTAACAATTTTCGACAAAAATCGTTGCAATCCTCAATTGCTACGATAAGCTCTCTTTATAGCCAATAATTTAGCAATTAAGTTAGTTGTAAGTTTACTTTCCCTTTTCTGACAAGTAGGTTTAAATCCCTACGAATGATAAGTCCTAATTGCGAAAGCAAGCAAATCCTAACAATTAAAATTACAAATTTCTAACAGTGTTGAGAAGTCACCATTTGTGATTGGACACACATACTCATTATTTACTAATATTTATCATAAATACATAAGCTACTAACAAATCCCCCCTTAAAAAAAAAAAATAAGATTTGACACGAATCTTACACGATACAGTTACTTTAGTAAACTCCAATATGAAATCAGTTGAACTTGAGGTCTTCTATATAAGGTTTCCAGCGAAACAAATGTTTAGCATTCATTATGCTTGCGTGCAGGTCAAATTACAGTACCTATATGACTTTGATCTGGAAAGCAGCAAGCAAGTATAAAATTAGGTCATCACAAACTCTTCAAAGCTATTGTTGCAAAGCAATTTACCGGAAACCTCCTGGTATTGGACCATTGAATTGTCTTAGTCACATCTATCTTGCCAGCAGCAGCACTTCGTGAAAAGCAGACCCTGATTTTAATGTACACAAACTTTAAAAATTTTAAAGCCTCTATGTCACGACTATGACGATCTAAACCTTTTTAAACAGAGCTGAGCAAGCATAAACAAAACAAAAAACACTGTCTTTTTCCAAAATTTTAGTACACCCAACGCTAACGGGGAACATTTTATTACTTTAGGGCAATTTTTTATTACTTATTGTGTCTTATGACTGCGCATTATACACAAAATGTAATAAACAAAAAGTAATAAAAATTATGACGGCCACACGCTTGCATGTGTTTCTGCAGGAGACATACAGCCAAGCACCGCAATGCATGTGTTAGCAAGACTTCACTCGCTGCATTTGTATTGATGCAACGATCTGGTTCATTTTTGTCCCCTTCATCCCCACATAATCAGAATCTCAACCGTCAATCTCAAATGTCTAATTGGAAACACTTTCGTTCCGCCCTCCAGTGTTTACTTGAAATGGAAATATGTAATACTGTCTGACCAGAGTTGCCGAAGTTGCGAATATTGTTCTGGATGGGCACAAGTTTTGTATTTTCAAATAGGCACAAATGAGTTTCCATGAACCAATGATTATGTGTTGTAGATAGCTTGCAAGAAAGTGAATGTTTATATTTTTCTCTAACGCAGTTTACAGATCGTGATGTCATTTTAAGGCGCATTTCAAGTCTTTGAAATCATCAACGTTTGCATACTCTATGACGAGGAAAATGCTGCTTGGCAGCTCTTGTCATATTTTTTCGCTATTCCGTATGCATACAACAAGCAAACTAATACACGCACACCGGATGAATTGGAGATTGAAGAAACTTGTAAGACCTCTGCCAGGCTGAACGCCAACACGAGCGATGGAGCGAGATTGTTGCCGTAGGTTAATGAACAACTCTTTTTACGGCTGTTTATTCACCTACGGTAATAGTCTCGCCCGATCGCTCGCGTTGGCATTCAGCCTAGCAGAAACCTAACATATGCAACATATGCGACTGTGTGTGATTTTTTTTTTGACTTGAGACGGAAAGGTAGCATTTTTCGACAGAAAAAATTTTGCATGTGGTTGAAACGACCATTATTAGATAGTCGTACTCCCGTAACACGTGCTAAATTTATGACAGTATGTGTTGTTACATGACTGGGGAAGAATTTCATTGCCTTTTAAGTAAGGGATTTGTTACCTAAAAGGCAATTTTGCGCTATTGCTTCTAAAGTAATAAGGAAAAGTTTTGCGTGTAGTTATCCATTGAAACAAGAATTTTGGGGAATTGTTCTATTATGCATCACAGCCCTTATATTCATCGTATACAATATGATACCCCTTTCGTACAAATTAAACAGATATTTCAACCAATTTTTCCGGAAAGCAGTCCAAAATAATTGAACTGATGCACAGGAGCCAAAAATCTATTTCAGGCGTCATTTTTAAATATCAGATATAAACTTCCGTTTTATGAAACGGCAAACTTTGTAAACATGACCAAAAACATGGCATGTCCGGAATCGTAATGATGCGCTGAAACCATAAATCGACCTCAGACACCATTTGGAATTCTGAGATGGCGACTTCCGGTTACTGGAATACCACCGAAAATGAGTTTACAAGGCATTTTTAAATTCAAGATGACGATTCCCGGTTACTGGAAAACAGTACAAAACGAATGCCACCAAATACGAGTATTTCCGCAATCGAGATGATGCACCGAGGCCTTAAATTGTCCCCGGACACCATTTTGGTTTTTAAGATGGCGACCTCCGGTTAAAAAAAAAACAGTTGAAAAAGACCAGAATATTCCCGGATCCAGAATGATGCCCGGAGGCCAGAAACTGACTTCAGAGTTCATTTTTTTTCATGGTGACGACTTCCGGTTTCTGGAAAACAACCAAAAATGACTGAACACCACTCAATACAGTGCTTTTTCGATTTTATCACGGTAAAAAAAATTACCGTGAATTTGGCGAAACCATTAATTTAGCGAAATGATAAAAATTAATTTTTTTGTGTTGGATTTAATCGAAAATTATGATATTTTGAGTAAAATGATGCCCTTGCATAGTTGAATGGAATATAAGTTCAAGATACAAATGAATAAACAAGAAATAGTTATTTTTTGATATTTTTCTCCATTGAATTTTCGCAGACTTTCTCACGGATATTATACATGCAATATCAATATGATTTGTACTGCCTATTCTTTAGCATAGCTAGCAGAGTCTAATACTTGTTTATGTGAAATTGTGGAACCGCTAGATTTTATAATTTTTGAAACCACGCTCTATGAGGACCGAACTGTAAGGATTTTTATGTTGTTAACAGATCTTCTTTCTCAACTGCTCGAATAATACGTAATTTTTGCTTCAAAATCAATGAAATACGTATTTGACGGTTCATTTTTCTCAAAATTAAGACACAAACTATTTGTAACAGATATGACACTTGGTTGCCTCAGAAAATTGATCAAATAAATTGAGGTAATAAAATTATACACATTAGGGAAAAGTGATCGATTTTCCAGAACCAGGTTATTTTGGTTCCTTTTGGGGCCCCAAACAACCCTAAACTCATCCCCAAACAACCCTAAACTCATCGGAAGTCGATTGGTTTTGTCTCCGCTTGGCGCATTGCATTTAAAATTTGTATGAAAATTTATATGGGAAAACCTACTTTTTTGCATTTATCTTTCTAGAGAGCTCAATGATCTAAAAATGCACTACATTATGTAATTATGTTCTTGATGCCTAACAACTTTGCAGAAGGCACTGAAGAGCTTTAGCTGTTCAAAGTTGAGTATGTCGATTTAAGTGCAGAAAATCTTGTATTCTGCCAACATTACCAAAGTACCGGCGTCCGTAGGATTCCCATCAGAAATAACCTGTCGTAACGAGTTTATACACTCAGTTGGATAACACAAACAAATTCTGGTCAATATTCTAGGCGTAGGTAGAATCTACAACGTGTTTCGGAGGTTACTTCTGATGGAAATCTGACTAACGCCGGTACACTGGCAGTGTTGGAAGAAAAAATGATTTGCAACATAAATTTCGACATACTCAACTTTGAACAGCTCCAGTATTTTTTGGGACACCCTAGCTCTTTGATGTCTTCGACCAAGTTGTTAGGCATCAAAAAACCTACCATTTGAAGTCATGAAACCTATGGTTTGAGCCACTTTGAGCTCTTTAGAATGGAAAATGCAAAAACGTTGGTTTTTCCATACAAATCTTCATATAAATTTGAAATGCAATGCGCCAAGCGGAGACTAAACTAAACGACTTCCGATAAATTTAGGATTGTTTGAGGCTCCAAATAGAACGAAAAAGAACTTGGTCCTGGCTTTCTGCTATCAAGTTTCGTTTTTTCCATAAAACGATTCCCCACCCTAATACACATGCAAGGACACAAGGCAAAAATAAAAATGATGTTTCGAATACATTTCCTGCAACTGGAAGTACTTTATTCTTGATTTGAAGTTTTTTTCAAAGAAAGCGTGATATAAGCAAAAAAAAAATTGTGAGAAAATCGAGCGTGAGTTTGGCGAGTAGTGATAAAAACGACTCTTGATAAAAGTGAAAAAGCACTGTATTGGTATTTCCGAGTTCGGTATGATGCACAGAAGCCAGAAATCGACCCCAGATATAATTATGAATTCTAAGGTGCGACTTCCGGTTTCTGTGAAACCAGAATACCGCTCAATATGGATATTTGCGTAATCAGGTAGAGGCATAGAAGCCAAGAATTGACCCTGGACACCTTTTTGAATTCACAGATGACGAATTCCGAATAGCACCCAATATGGGTATTTCTAGAATCAAGCTTATGTGCACTAGCGTTCCAAGCATAACTATCCAAGCGTTCATAAGATTTGCGTAGAACATGGGACAAATATGCTTAGAACGGCTGTTCATTCGGTTTCTCATTCCGATGAAACTAATCATTCCAAACGATTTGTCTTTTGAGTTTGATCGTATCCAACATCCAATTCGTCGTACATTTGCAGACTGTAAATAAATCGTAAGGAATCAAATAATTTGGAATATATGAAATTATTGAGATGAAAAAAAATAGGCGGGATAAAGTCTGCCGGGTCAGCTACTGTTTGATAAAAATTGTTTGTGAATTTCAAATTATAAGAATGTTGTTATATTAATCCTGGAACTCGCATAAAAATATGCACTGTTGAAAATAGTTGTAATTTTGCGTAAATTTATGTATTCTGGCTAGATGTCAAATCCTTAGCGGCAAATGTCAACAAAACATTCACTAACAAATAGCGAGTTGTTACATGTGCCTATAGTGTCCCAAATTGCCCACCCAAATAATGGATAGAAATTAATATGCTAAAATGGAATGTCCGTCACTCGCAGTCAGAAAACGCGCGAAACTGTAAATATAATAACGAAATCGTTTAAGGTTGGTTGGAAATGTAAAACATATGTAATGATTATTCCAATGCAGATTAAACTGCAATCGGGATTAGTATCGAATCAAACGGGGTCCCATGACCAATTTATTTAATTATTTGCACGATTTGATTATTGGTGAATGCAACCGCAAACGATCAATTGTGATTGGGAAAGCCGAATTTCGAATCAAATAATTAATTACAGCTGAAATGAATTTCCCTAGCATACAGGGGATGAAGGTTAGCAAGTATTTCCGATAACGGTTTCAAGGGGTAATATCCACAAAAAAAATTTTTTCTTGTCATTTTTTTTTATTGGCTTAAATCATGCTAAAACTATCCTAGAATTAGGTGGAGTTGGGCACGACTTCTACTGCTTTTGTAGAAAAAGTAGCAATTTTTTTCTATTCTCCAAGAGTTACTTAATCCAATGATATATTATTTATATACTTTACATTTCAAATGCCCTTTATTAAAAATCATAAAAAGCCTTGTTTTTTTTGAGCATTTGGTGGATATTACCCCTTAAATCGCAAATCACTTTTAGTAGTTGACTTTGCAGGCTAAGTCATATCTAGAACGAAAACGATTGTTTCTGAGCGGAAACGAAAACTCTGCCAGAAGAGGTTCTATATATAATGCATAGAACAATTAGTAAGTTTGCTTGCAATCCTCTTTGATTAATGCAGTGGGATGGTAGTAGCGCTCGGTGCATGAGTGCCCCAAAAGTGGGTGGGAGGAACTCGTTGTTTTCCCGACTCGTCTGTGGTGGTGAAAAGAAGTTTTCCCGTTGAGCAGCCAGCAAATTGAGAAACTGCAACCGCAAACGCGGTGATGCAGAAGTACCTTTGGTTTACATTTTTACTAGCATGATTTGCCAACTTTGTATAAATCACAGCGTTTAGAGTATGATGAATCTTTTATGTTCAATTTATATACTGCTAGCCGAAACGCCAACGTGGGAACATTAGTTGTTATATTTTTTAACTCCGATTTTCAATAATTAATATTGGGCTAAATATATCGTATCAGTATTGAGTTAAAATCATTGCAGTAAACTAAATGTAAACAAATGACGACACATTTGTAGGCAAAGTCATTATTTAACAGAGCATGTTTAAAATGGTATTGAAACAAACATCAGAAAAAATGTGGAGATTTTTTTTGTCATTGAAATAAAATACAATAAGAGCATCATGTGAGAGAAATAATAGTAAAAAATATTTTTATATTTTATTCAATATTCTCTTTTGAAGCGTAGCTGGCACGTGAAGTACATCATAATTTATGCGGCAGCGAAACAATTCCCAAGCCCACACACAATGTTATCTATGTTGAGAAACATTCATACAAAACCTAGACCGAGCGCAGAAATCCAACTCAACGCCGTCGGTGGGACACGGGGGACAATATCCTCAATCTGTCGTAAACAGATAAGTGACCCCCTTCCTTTTTTTGTGTCCGTTCTTACGTCATCACGGAACGAAAGGACGTTGCAATTCGCCATCCTACACAGAATCGCACTTCGGTTTCGCCCGAACACGGTGTGATTTAACTCTCGTAAAGGAAATTTGATTGCTCCGCTTCGCGCATCGCATCCTTTTTGCGAGCAGTTTCGTTCCGTGAACCCATCGCGAGGGCAAGCGAAACTCCCGTAATGAGATTTACCTAAGTAGAAGATAAGTAGACAGATCACTTTTCGCTGACCTCACTTGAAGCGTCATCCTCGGTATCGTTAAATTACGAGGTATTTCTGTGATCCTTTTCGTCCATCCTTTCCCCAGCGGCTCATTCCTCCAGTCTAATGCGTATAAAGGAATTTGGTTACCAAAAAAAATCAAACATTATTGCATGAAAGCTAACGCGATGGTGGCTGACGCTTGAATACGCCAGAGGAAAATGTGATTGAAGTTGAGATATTTTCGCTATTCAAGACATTCAGCAGAGAAAAAGGTTTTTGTCCTGCACTGTTTACCTATTGGTGAGATAAGGTTCCAAGTTCCATTCAGGCTAAAATTAAACCTGGGATGATGAATTATTAAGCACGTCCGAGCTGTATGGCAAGATTGAGTAATTAAGTTTACATCGAGATTAGTCTATCTACGATAAAAGGCAGCTGCAGACTGAGCTCGCACAAATCGGACAAAGTTTCTCCACATTGCAATGTGCTTCGTATGCGTTCTGTCTGATCTTGAAACTAGCGAACGAAAAAGTTGCAAATGTAGATTTGCATCTTTTTAATTAAAACCCGATTTTTATGGCAATTTCCAACCATCAATGCGAAAAGCTCGGTCCGATTCCGACGCTGGAAGTTGAAACAGAAATGATTAAATGTGGATTGCTTATCCAAATGAGTTCCATCAGTTTTTCGTTGCAAAGCTATACTTTGATTCTCGCGAAAAAAAAGGTGCTGATTAGAGCACAGTTAAATCGCTGCAAATAAAATAAAAAAAAAAAACGAATATAAACGCCACTGGCACGTATACCGATAGAACAGCGACGAAGTTAATTTTCAGCGCTTATCTAAGATTACAGATTGGCTTTGATTGGAAAAGCGTGCCCCCGCTAGCGATGGAAAAAATCGACCGAAATAATTTTTAGCTAACTTCGTTAATTCTCGATAAGAATTCGTGATTTCCGAATAATGCGAAATGAACCACATTTTTTT
Source organism: Wyeomyia smithii (assembly GCF_029784165.1). Lineage (NCBI taxonomy): Eukaryota > Metazoa > Arthropoda > Insecta > Diptera > Culicidae > Wyeomyia > Wyeomyia smithii. The sequence goes on from NC_073695.1 coordinate 68,158,796, forward strand.
TTGAACAACTATAAATCAATAACATTGGTCAACACAGGTGCGGCCCTAAAGCTCAAACTGGAAAAAGATGGAATGGTAAATCTAGAGAGAGACTCTAGATTTAATTTTCCTATAGACACTAAATTTCACAGGAGTTGTTGAAAAGCTATATTCTTTCTAGGACAACTTTTTTGAGCTTTAGGACAGATTTTTTTTTTGGCTTCCGTCGACTAGTGAATTATCGCTAGTATCTTATTCTAAGAACATCTCTAGCTCGAGTTCCATTCAGTGCATGACGTCTTTTGTCAATCAGTGCTTTCCATAATGCTTGTACCGATCGGCGTTCGGGGTAATTTCATTAGGTAGATACTGGACACAGGCATTCATCTTTATTTTAATTTCCCCAAGCAGCAAAACGTGAAAAGTACTGTGAGCGTTTTTTTTTTACTTTAAATGCAGCCACAACAAAGACAATAGATAATCTCAGCAGAAGAGCTTTTAATTACGATGAATCAGGAGTCGGTATTTAATTAAACGCTAAGCGAAGACTGGGCAGCTCTCATTTGAGTAACCAACTTCAAAGCTCGGTTTGCTCCTACACGTTTTTATTCTAACCGTGAATAATTAAATTTGAATGAGGTAGGGGAACTATTCCATTATTCATCTTAGCCCATATATTTATCTTATACAACATATCAGTTTCTGTTAATACGAATAAAATCATACCGAAAATGTTGATCTATTCCGACATAATTGACATAAATCGATAGCACTGCATTGGTTACCTGGGTTACCAATTTTGCACGTAAACAACTACAGCAAATACCTGAGGAACCTACTACGACGGTCTGCGGCTACGTTTATTCATGATAATGTGATGCATTCATGATTAACAGTGCACAGTGGTCCAATAAGGCAAAAAGTGGAACTTAATTCTATAGCGCCTTTTACCTTCATCCTAGCTTAAAAGTGTCTTCGGAACAATTGTTTGTATGAATGACCCGCATAATCGCAAATTGTTAAAAAGTATGAAAAGTTTACTATACTAAAAATAGAAAAATTAACTTTTTTGTGTTAAGAGATAGAAGAATAGTTTGTTTAGCAAAGTTGTAGAAGATTCAAAAATATGAAACTTTGTTGAAGAAATGAAAATCCTATCTTCTTTCGGTACCAAGTTGTAAAGTATATTACATGGAACTTACTTAAAAGTTAGTTTTTCGTACTTAACTTTTGTTGATTGCATTTTACAAGAAAGTATTGTTCGGAAAATTGTTAGGACACACTAAACAAACATTTTTGCCAAAGGTCATATATCTCCAGGACTTTTTATTACAAAGTTATATCATATTTTAGCTTATTTTTTCGATAACTTCTAGAACGTATAGGATAAAAGGTGGCAAGTGGAATCATGATGCCAATACTTTTTTCCTTGAGGTTCCATTTGTCCCAATCCACCCATATTAGAGTGCGGCGAGCATATGTTACAGTAGGTTTTGATATATCCAAAATACTAACTTTTTTGTGTTCAGAGATAGAGGAATGGTTAATTCAGCAAAATTTTGGAACGTGCAAAAATATGAATCTTTGCTAAACAAACTAAATTCCTATCTTCATTGGTTACAGAGTTACAGAGTATATCCTGTAAAAGTTACCTCAAAGTTAATTTTTTGCACTTAACTTTTGTTAGATACATTTTACAACAAAATGTTGTTCTAAAGAAGCATTTAAACATACAAAACACACGTTTTTGTTGAAGACCACACGTCTCCAGGACTCTACCTTACAAAGTTATAGCATTTTTTAGCTTATTTTTTTGATAACTTTAAGAAAGTATAAAGTAAAAAGGGGCAAGTAGAATCATGATGTTAATACTTTTTCTCGAAGTTTAGCTCGAGTGCTCAGAACTGTTATAAGTCCCATCTGTCCCAATCCACCTAATCTTTATTTAATACGTTGTTAAAGTTATCGAAAAAATATGCTGAATTGTGCTATAACTTTGTAAGGAAAAATCCTGGAGATGTGTTATCTCCAACAAAAACGTGTGTTTCGTATGCCCAAATGATTCTTTAGAAGAACATTTTCTTGTAAAATTTAGCTAACAAAAGTTAAGTGCAAAAAATTAACTTTTAAGTAACTTTTACAGAAAATACTCTGTTACTCTGTAACCAATGATCATGATTCCACTTGCCCCTTTTTAACCTATACGTTCTTGAAGTTATCGAAAAAATAAGCTAAAATATGATATAACTTTGTAATGAAAAGTCCTGGAGATATATAACTTTTGGCAAAAATGTTTGTTTTGTGTGCCCTAACAATTTCTCCGAACAATACTTTCATGTAAAATGCACCTAACAAAAGTTAAGTACAAAAAACTAACTTTTAAGTGAGTTCCATGTAATATACTTTATTACTTTGTACCGAAAGAAAATAGGATTTTCATTTGTTCAAAAAAGTTTCATATATTTGAATCTTCTACAACTTTGCTGAACAAACTATTGTTCTATCTCTTAACACAAAAAGGTTGAATTTTTTATTTTTAGCATAGTAAACTTTTCATACTTTTTGACAATTTGCGATTATGCGGGTCATTCATACAAACAATTGTTCCGAAGACACTTTTAAGCTAGGATGAAGGTAAAAGGTGCTATGGAATTAAGTTCCACTTTTTGCCTTATAGGACCAATGTGCAGTGTGAAGGAGAAAGCAAGCCATGACCGACATCGGACGCAAAAATTTTTCGCTCGCATGTTATATCGGAAGAAAAATTGTTCAATTTAGTTGTGCATGTTCGTTATAGATGTTATCGCGGAGTGAGTTTATTTTCTAAATTTACAATTGTTTTTATTTATGGAAAAGTTCGCGGATGGTTGTGCGATACCGTGATCGAGATTGGCCAGCTGGTTCCTGCTTTGAAATCATCACATTATTTGGTGATTTCCGGTTATTTCACACTTAAAGAATTGTTAAACATATATACAGGTGTTCTATTGCAATGTGCTGAGTGCGAAAAGTGTGAAGTTCCAAAAAAAAAGTGAATTTAATTGTGAAAATTGAATATTATTGCGTTGCTTTTTAGATTCACCAAAGTGTTTATTTTTTCTTGTTTTTTTTTTCTATCGCTGTCTTGGCAACGGTTTGAGAGTGTGGAGTGTGTGGTGTTATTGCATACAATAAGGAGAGTGTTTTTCGAGCAGCTGCTCCACATAGTTTTATAGTGATTGAATCATTCATTGGCATAGTGCAAATTATATTTGGCTTGTATCTAATTAAACTTGAAGTGAAAATTTGCCAATAAGATCAAAACCATGCAACGCCGTTTACAGTGTTTATGTGCTATCTCTTTTCAATGAATGAAATGTTGTATGGATTAAACGAGTGTGTGAAGGCATACATGCATGTTGCCACTGTACTTCCATTTAAAGAAAAGTCTAAAAACGATGAAAACAACTGGAAAATGAAGAGATGAAAGCTAAGTATACGTTTTGTCTTGTCTGTATTGTAAAGTGATATTTTAGTGCTTGTTTCTAGTTTTACTTTTTGTGAGAAAGCAGATACAGAGAGATTTTGATTTCATCATTGAAATTTTGTGCGCGTTATTTTTTTCCGCAGGGTTTCAGTAACAAGTTTTGTTTTTGTCCACAAAGTGTTAGTGTGGTTTGTGGAGTTTGGAGTATGTGTTTCCCAGGAATCATATGTTTTGATTTTTTGATTGTTCTAGCTTTTGACCAGTTGTTTTACATAATATGTTATATTTATGACTAGTTCGGCACTTTGTCAACAAAATTAAAAATATATTCTGGCTAATATGTATATTTGCATTTTTTAAATTGTTGGGGCTTTGGATGCATGGAACTTTGCCAATTTTCATATTTATTAGACATATTAGGCGTACATCGTTAAGAGATAATCGACGTAAACGCCGAGTTCCTGCGCGTATGTGTCGGCCGGGGGGATTAAAGCGGTTGTTCGTAACGCTTCGGTGTAAACGCGTATTCAGCCTGGGAGAGTTTTGCTGATATATGGACTTCCGGCGTGTGGTGATTTCGCGAAGTGAACCCAGATATTTCATCATGTCTTTCTCATCTTCATCAACGTCAAGCCGGAGACTGCTCGCGCATTGCATTCATCGCAAATCGAAGTAGATTTCGTCCAGTCGATAAATATCATTTCAACCTCCGCGTCGATACCTTCCATGAGGTCGTATTATCTACAGATAGATCAACAACGCGCAATAGTTTTAGGTATAAAGAGCATCACCTTACGAGGAGATATACGGTAATTTTAAGTTGTCTCGGTTTAGTCAAAGGTCTTGTATCCTCGCGTACGTTTTATTGTTGCGGTGTTACATTATCAAAATAAATAAGTTCGAATCACATTATGAATATCGTGGCGGATGTAATAAACTTGTAGGCGCGGCACTTGTTCTGAAGAACCCGGCATTCGAAATTAGCGCATCGTTTACCAAAACAAACCCTGCTGTATACCTTTTCCTTTCTCCAACATCCCAGTGATTTCTCGTGGAAGTGCAGAGGTGTTCTCGGATTCCAATAAAGCGAGTATCACCTCAACATATTCCTATACAAACTCCTTCTTTGACCTGCATTCGGATGCGGCCGGCGCTGGTATTGCCTAATATAAAGATTTAGGTCACCTGTTTTTACACATTGAGGATGCATGTTGGTCCCAAACATCATCGGTTGGTTCTTTGTGTAATTACAGCTGATCTGGCAATAACGGAGTAGCAACCGTGGGCTGTCAATCATGCTCATGCTATAGGACCACTGTGCAGTGTGATGAATATGGGGGCGTCGTAAGATGAATAATTGAGCAGTGATTTAAGCTTTGAGATGGATATGGAAGCGTTGTGAAAAATGGTTTGTTTTACAAAACTCAGGATGAATCTAGCTAATTTCACTAAATATACAATGCTGGGCGATTCCATAAGAGCACGTTAGCGTATTTCGTTTGTTTGTTCAATGATTTCGTGAAAATTTGGTGTTCGATCCGTGCGTTCTTCGTGATTATCGGCTTAATGAGATGAATAATGGAACAATTACCCAGTAATCATTCAGAGACTGTGCTGCCAGTTAGATGGTGTTTCACTTGATCTTTAAGAGAAAAATTTTAAAGTGATTCTTGCACCAGTTTTGTTTGGTTACGGTTTCAAAGGTTTTTTTTTGTTCACACAACATTTATTTGACATGGCGGGCGGTTTCAACGGTTGCGGATTGCGGTGTACAAAACAATAATTCTCATCACTTGGTTTACAAATTTAAGAATTTTAGAAAGCTCTTAAATGCAAAGATTAATCCTAGGGGCAAGACACTATTGATATATTGCGAAATATATCCAATATTAAATACTACAAAGTCACGGTGCCCCGCTGGACCATTATTATTGAAAAAAATGTCCATCAAATCGAAGTATGAGGGTCAATTCTTGAGGTCATTTTACACCTCTGGTTAAAATTTTGAAAAAAATCTACCGACCGGATCTCGAGAAATCTCTATTTTAGGGTGTTAGTTAATAAATTTGAAAATAATCTGTATTCGATTCATGCAATATCATCGAAATTTATCCAAAAACTTGCCCAAATCATTTTATGCCAAAATATACTTGTTGGTGTTACTACAATTATGATAATTCACCACTGACTTAAGTGTGCTATTTGTATGGCTTAGTGCCTCTAGTTTAATTTAAAAGTTACGTTCTGTGAATTGAATGGGAAAAAAAAAATAATTTAAACTTGTTGTGTTTCATACAAACCCACACACAAACACATACAAACACGCACTCACACACACAAATGTGAATATTTACGTATACATATATATTACATACAAATTTTGAAAATTATGTATTATATTTTCCTAATTAGAAAAAGTGATTTTAAAAAATATGTATACAATAAAAGAATTTAGCCTCCTTTTCCTAGCTTGTGTATCGAATAATACGATTTTTTTAAACAATTGCATTTCGCATGAAGTAAAACCAATTGGTAGTTAGGCATTTTTAATATTTCTCGAATGTTCCAGAACAAAACAGTTTCTTTTAGTGTGTATTATTGTATTTATTTTAGAACAAGAAAGTCGAATCAACAAAATAGTACATTTTGAACATATTGGCTTTTACGTCAACCATGCAAGAAAGGCAGTATAGGCTAACACATGTGATTGCTGTTATACTCAATCAAGGCACTTAATAAGCGATCGTTGTAAATCTGGAGTTTCGTTAGTTGCCAAATCACGTTGAAATGAACAGGCTCGGAAGTTTTTTCATTGTGATGGCCAAGACCTCTTTCAGTGTCTCTGCAGAACTCTGGCACAGGGTACTTACTTAGCCCTGCAAAGATAATATTATTTTGACGTGAAATTGATGCATAAATTTCAAATCATTTAAAATGCAAGTTTTTGTTTAAACTTTAATGTTGAGTGATCATTATGCTGGTAACACATTGATACATAACAAATACCAGAATGCAGTTTTTTGAAAAACGTGAACATATTCGCACTATTTGAAAACAAAGAGGGTAATGTCACTAAAGCGAGGAGTCAAATTGACGCAGACTATCTTTCTAGGGTTGTGATGTGGTATTTTAAAAAGAACGGAAGTTGTAGACAAAAAGAAAACCATTTATTATACAATGTTCTTTCACTATCCAGAACCAGGAAATCGCACTAATAATTAAAAATTTGATAAAATAGTAGAAGACAAACATTTAGCAGCGCTTGTCTTTCTAATAGAGAAAATATAATACATAATTTTCATATATGTGTGTTTATATGTATACGTGTATGAATATTTATGAGTGTATGTGAGCGTTTGTGTGTGAATTTGTAATAAAACACAATGATTCATTTTTTCACATTCACTTCACAGAGAGTAGCATTAAACCCTTAAATGCGCAATGTTGTTTTAAAACAACACTACTAAAAACGTTTTAAAATACACGTATTTTAGTATTTTTCAGAAATATAATACATTAGAACAGCACTCTAGACTCTAACGAAGTAAACTTAACAGCTGGAAGTACTGTATTTGAATGTTTTGTTTTTATTTTGCTGTCAAAATCTCGGAAACGAAAAAAACCTGGCGAGATTCCCGACTGGTGGTGACTGTCTTTGAAAATAAATTTTTAAATAAGGTTAGTGGTTAGTGACAATGTCTGAATTATCAGTAATTATACTAACAAAAGGTCAAGTTTAAAGTTACTGTTAACAAAAGTAATTGTTTAGACTTTATTCTGCGATAAAGTCACAGTGTTGTTTAAAAACAACATGGTAATATTTGCACAATAAAAAGTAAGTCTTTCAATTTTTTTATGCACATTGGTTATTTTTAAGGCAGTAAACCTGTTAAACATAAATTTTATGTTTTTAGATGATTTTTGAAAGTCGCGCGCCTTTAAGGGTTTAATTAAACTAGAGCTACTAAGCCATACAAATAACATACTTAAGTCAATTTGAAGAGTTAAGTCAGTGGTGAAATATCATAACTGTAACAACACTAACAAGTATATTTTGGTATAAAATGATTTGGGCAAGTTTTTGGATAAATTTCGATGATATTGCATGAATCGAATAAGAATTATTTTGAAATTTATTAACTAACACACTAGAATTGAGATTTCTCGAGATCCAGTCGGTGGATTTTTTTTTAAATTTCACCAGAGGTGTAAAATGACCTCGAGAGTTGACCCCTATACTTGGATTTGATGGACAATTTTTTTGTATAATAATGGTCCAGCGGGGCACCGTGAAAGTACGTTACATCACGTAACATTATTGTTAGAAGGATGTCAATTGACAGATAAACGATAAATATCAAAATATATCAACCAGGCTTCAGACGCGCCTATGCTTTTGAACTTGGTTGTATGTGACAGTTTTCTGGCTAAAATTTCATTGTGACCGTGGTTAACGTTGCTTGTTATTTTTCGGTCACGAAAAGATGGCGTCTTTTCATAAGCCTGATATCAACCAAAATCGTGTATTGAAATATATTTTATGAAAACAAAAGTGTCTAGCCCCTAGGAATAGTCTGTCTGACCCTGAATCTGTACACTTTGTAAGCAGATTTTTCCTATCGCAGTGTTATTGAAGGTTAACCAAAGTAATAAAAAAGGAAAGTTCTGACCTTAGTGAACTAGGGCGAAATGATTGCATGGGAGTACCGATAGCTTCCTCAAGCATACTAACGCATTTCGGGAATGCTTCGTAAGATATCGTTGCCGTAAGTTATTCGACCTAACAGCAATTATTTATCACCAAACTGCTACTACAGCACCAGAGCTCTCAAAATTGAATTCACCACTAAGCCTGCAAAATTCTACTAATTGCACATCACAGTTTTCTTCCAGGTGCTATTCACAATTTGACACCGTAGTAAATTTAGACCACCGGAATATTTTTCTTGAATGCCAGTACTTACGAGCCATGTAACCACTTTTCTTTTATACATTAATAAATATCACGAACCTGCGTGCGTACTGCGTCGCGAAATTACAGGTTTTGCTTTTTTCTATCTCAGCGGCTGTCAAGCTGTCAGCACCGTGTGTGTCATCACTGTCAGTACTGTCAAGTTCGAATGCTGCAGATCGACTTTATAGCAAATTTTCTCCGGGACAGCGAAATTATTTTCAACTCGCCCTGGAAACGGCGTAAGCCTAAAACGTAAACGGAGAACAACACTCAATTTGGACGATTGGATTTCGAACCCTACGCATCCATTTACCGAGACTTGAACAATTCAGAAATTTAGCAAAGCAAGGAGGGATTCCGAGTTTACAAGATTTTCTCGTATTATTTTTCTGACATTATCATAAAAATCACCAAACTCGATCGGCTGTTGGGAATTGCAGAGAAAAACATAAAACTATTTTGCAAGCTTTAATTTTGAAAACAGAATGCTCTATTGGTGATTGAAAATATTCCTATAGTCAAAACGGTTCGTTAGATTTGCATATTGTCTTAGGCAAAGCTGTAGATAATAATTTTGTCCTGATAAAAAAAATACTTGTTAATAATTAAAAATTAAAAAAAAAATTCATTTTCTCGAGGTTATCTTTTGTAGATTTCATAAAAAAATCCCATTTTTAAAATATGAACTTTTTAAGATAATTGATTTTTCATTTTACTTTCAACTTGTTTTCAAAAAGGTGAAGGTTTTCACATGCCAAATTAGTATCCATTTACTTGATTAGTTCTTAAGTTATGCAAAAATTTGTGTTCCATTTATATGGGAGCCCTCCCTTCTAGAGAAGGGAGGGATGTCATTCTACCACGGAAATATTTTTTAATTGCGTTAACCACCACACGCCAAATGTAATTCCATTTGCTTGATTAGTTCCCGAGTCTCCGAACCCAAATTTAAGTATCCGCATTGCGACCATTTCGATTGCATCCGCATTCGCAGATGATTTATCTAACATTCATAAAATCTAATGATATCTATTTAAGTCTATTCTAATATTTGCCTATGTCCTAGCCTGTACAAACACATTCAAGGATACAATATATAATCACAACATGTTAATTTTTCATCTTTGGCATCTTCAAAACAATTTTCTCTCCCTCCGTGCTGCTCGACCAAGTTTCTCAACAGGTATTTAATATATCTGGATAGTATTTAGTTGATTGAATTGATTAAATCTTTACCCTAGGCACAACACGACCAATTGCCATGAACTACAACTCAAACAAGCGTAGGTGGAATAAGTTACCTCGTAATTTGACCGCTCCGCTTATCAGCACATTGATCATGATCCGAATAACATATAAAGAATGTCACTGTAGGAATTTTCCTCACATGCTAAGGCAACCAATATTTGACAAATACATTATTGATGTCACGTTTTTGGGGTGGAACAGTACAGAAAATGTTCTACATAAATATTTCGGCTTCCTTTACGGCGTAGGAAAAATGTACGAATTAGAATATTTTTTTTGCGAAGTCAGATGGTTGCCCATCGTGAACCCTTATTACCGTGGGGTGCAAACGGAACGAAAGAGTTCAATTGATAATTCATATCGATGGAAGATTCCGAGCAACGTATCAATTGCGAAGAAAATGGGGAGATGTTAAAATTCATGAAGAAGTTTACGGCTGGCTGACTACTGCTCATTGTCATAATGAATAAGCGGTTCGCAATAAAACGCCCCTCCCTCGGTCAATAAACGGTTCATTTGATGGCGTTTTTTTGTGGAAAGCTGTGTGGTACCCTGGCAGCATTGATGATCCAATCGCATGCTGTTTGATGCTGGTAATTCGATGTTTGTCCAATTCTTCGGAAAGATATAATGATAAACGATTGTTTCACGGAAGATTACCAAGGGAACATGATATGACGCACACTAGCAGGGCAATTGAATTTTTACAAGACTTTGTACGATTTCGAGATCAGCAACTTTTATCCAGAGAACCCGATTTTTTCTTGTCGTTTCAACTAACATTCGAAAGAAAGTTTGTCATTCTTAATTCTCTGTCTGTAATGCAAGTTACATTAATCTTTTAAAGTGGAAGCAGCTTCGGTAATTATTAATTAATATTCTCTTGTAATCTCAAGGGCATTGTATCGCCTGGTGCAGACATTCAACCGAAGCAACCTTATTCAACACTCCTAAGTATTGAATAGTAAATGATGGAATAGTGAGTGTCATATCTTCTTGGCTAAGCCTGAATGGCTGCTCTCTACGAGTTTGCACCGTGAATTGTAAATAGTTAATATTGTTGTATTTCCTAGAAACATTTTGTCTCGGTTCGAGCACTGAGTCGCCGGCCGGAAAGTTGCCTGAATTTACATTTATATCTCATCAATTCAAACACGACACTTTTCCAAAAATACGCCATGAAGTTAGACAGCTGTTCTCAAAAGTAAACGCTGCGAGGTTCATCATCGCAAATATGTAATTATTAGTCTCTTGCATCAGAGAGATACAGATTACAATTTTTGGGGAGAAATGTATATTAGATGCTGAAAATCTAGTTAACGGGTTATAAACCTGTTTGCTTGAAAAAAAGAGCAAAGTTTTGATTTTTTTTAAGCATGTAGTACCTTATTTATTGCATAAAAGTAGTAATTTTCTGAGAGTTAAAGTACTCAACAACAACAAAACACGTAATGGCCGTTTCCCCGAAACCTTTTCCTCGTATAACTTCCAGTCGATATTCCGTGTGAGGTCATACGGAATATCAACTGGTCGCGTGCGAGTTGACCTGTTAGTAATTGAAATTAGAATAGGCAAATGGTCGCTACCGTGGGGATCGAGGATTACCTTCCATGTGCAATCCAACCGTAGCGACGTCGAACATAGAGATAGATCCAAAGCGCTCGGACGCGCGGGAGGTTTCGGGACACGTGTCATTTCACCGTTGTTCAGAATTGTCATGTCGAAGTCGTCGCAAAGGTTACAGATCAAAGAGGAGCGGTTATCATTATAAGAGGAACCCCAAGCCACGCCATGAGAGTTGAAATCTCCCAAAACCAAACGTGGCGAGGGAAGAAGTTCTATTAAATCAAAGAGCAGCCGTTGCCCAACCTGTGCTCTGGGGGGAATATATATTGAGGCCATACAAAGCTCTTTACCTTGTATTGTCATTTGACATGCGACAACTTCAATGCCCGGAATCGAGTGGAGGTTAATACGATAGAAAGAATAGCACTTCTTAATCCCTAGAAGTACTCCTCCATATGTGGTGTCTCGATCAAGGCGAATAATATTAAAATCATGGAAGTTGAGATCAACATTTGAAGTGAGCCAAATTTCACAAAGGGAAAATGCATCGCATTTGTTCTTATTTATTGAAACTTTTAATGAATCAATTTTTGGTAAAATACTTCTACAATTCCACTGTAAGACGGAGATAGAATCTTTCATCGCAGCAGATGAATTAGCCATCGAAAGATACGATCGCTGCAAGAAGGGGCCATTGTGCAGTCAACTGCTTCAAAAATGATCCACAATTCCACTGTAAGACAGAGATAGAATCTTTCATCGCAGCAGATGAATTAGCCATCGAAAGATACGATCGCTGCAAGTAGGGGCCATTGTGCAGTCAACTGCTTCAAAAATGATCTGACTGTTGGTAAGAATGCTTCGATAAAAATTTTTATTGGATCGGGTACATTGAAAGTTTTAAAAATCCAGTCCACAATGTCCGAAAATTTCACCAATCCAGTGTTCGTTTTATCAACTGGATGTGCAAAAGAAACAACTGGGGTTTTCGATGTTCCTGGAAGTGCTGGGAACTCCTTCTGGGACTTTAAATTACCGAGTCCAGGAGGAATTTGCTTCGGTTTTTCCTCAGCACTTTTTGTAGTGAATGTATTTTTATTTCACTTTGAGAAATCCTAGGACCTTTTCTGGGAAGTTTAGGAGAGGAAACATTTTTCCTCTTTCTAGATCCCGCAGGATTGGCATAGGATGTTTCCGCTAGTGAATCGTCAGAATCGGTTTCATCAGACGGTAGTAGATCAAACGGGTTTGAAGTAAAGGGAGAGGTGGTCGCGGTTTTTTTAGCATGGCAGCGTAAGAACACTTAGAACACTCTCTCAGAGACCGCTTGATTTTATCCCTGCGCTGTATGTACACCGCGCATGTAGAGAGTTCATGCTGATTCTCCCCACAATAAATACATTTTTCAGCGCTTCTACTGCAGAAATCATCAGCATGATGCTCCCCACATTTGCCACAACGTGTCTTATTGCAGCAGTATGCGGCTGTGTGGCCTAACTGCTTGCAATTAAGGCAGCTCATCACGCGGGGCACATACAGCCGCACAGGCAGACGAACCCGGTGTATCGAGACGAGGCTAGGCAATGCAGATCCGGCAAACGTAACACGAAACGAATCTGACGGAGTGTATACTTTTGTGCCATCGACGAGAGACACAGACCGCAATTGCTTGCAATCCAAAATCTTAACTTTTACGTCGGGGCACAAGGATTGTTTGAAGCAGCCGAAGCCACTTTTCAAAATACACTCGACCGACAGACTCGAGTCGGTCACGACACCATCGATCTCCACGTCTCTTGCGGGTATATACACACGATACTCGCGTGTAAAAAGCTCGGAGCAAACTATATCGTTGGCCTGCTTCAAGTCATTTACTACGACACGGAGCTTGTTCGGCCTCATCTTTGAAATTTCGGTGACGGCCTTGTAGTGTGACGTCAGGTCTTTCGAAATTTGAATGATGTTCATGGATTTCGACTTTGGTCCTGCTTTGGACCTGAAGTAAACAACGACGGGAAGAGTCGATCCGTTAGGGTAAAGCCTAGCGCGAGGGGAGATTGATCGGCAGGAGGAACTGCGGGAGGGTTTAGTGACTTAGGATCGGGAGGGAGGGGATCTACATCCATTGCGCTTTAATTAGCGCACTATCAGGGAGAACAAGAAACACGTACCTCTTTTCTTTTCCTTCCTTGTGTTGAAGCAATTTTTCGGTAGCTCTTCCTTTTCAAAGCACAGCACTTGATGCCGCAGTGGGCAGTGATGAACAGCAACACAGGAAACCAAAGGCCTTGAGCGCGGGTTTTATCACTAATCAGGGTTCAGGACAAACAATGCAGGATGAATCGGGCAAACGATGCCAGTTAGGTAATACTTTATCCGAGCTAATTTCCTCTGAAAAAAAAACGCGGACTCGAAAAATGACGTCTATTCGCAACGCACACGTCTACTCCGATGATCTTTTAAATTTGTTCTACACATTTCTGTGGCTAACAGGTAATGGGCCGTTAAAGTAGGCCATTTTGTTTTGTTCTGTATGAACACGTTTGAACACGCGTTGAGAGAAACCGAAAGTGATTGTTTTTCGTTGAGTATTTGGACATTTTTCGATTCAAAAAATGGATCGAACGGGAATCGCTAAGCTTACCAACGAGAACTATGACTCGTGGCATTTGGAAGTCGAGTTCCTTCTAGTGAGAGAAGGACTTTGGAAGTACGTTTCGCCGGGAGTGAAGCCGGAAGCGGCTGCTAACAATGCGAACGCGGCGGAGTTGGCTACCTGGGACGAGGGGGACCAAAAGGCACAGGCAACCATAGGTCTACTGCTGACAAAGAGTCAATAAGGGCATATCCGGAATCGGAACTCCGCGAAGGCTGTATGGAACATTTTGAAGGAGCAGCATCAGAAAAAGACGCTGACAACCAAAGTGCATCTGCTCAAACGGATCTGCGACATGAATTACCACGACGGTGATGACATCGAGGAGCACTTGATGGAGTTTGAGTGTTTGTTTGAGAAGCTGGAGAGTGCTGGAACGAAGCTTGATGAAGGTCTTCAGGTGGTTTTAGTGTTTAGAAGTTTGCCGAGTTCCTTCGACGCTCTAACGACGACGTTAGAAAACCGGTCCGACGACGATTTGACGCTGCAGTTGGTAAAAGGAAAGATTATCAATAAAGTACATACGCAGCGAGAGTCGTCGGTCGTGGATCCGGTTGTTCTGAAGACAGACGATAAGAAGAAAAGTGTTGTGTGCTATTTTTGCGAAAAGCCCGGTCATAAGAAAAGGGACGGCAAGCTGTGGCAACGGAAAAAGAATGATGTTAGTGCCAGCAGTTCTGGGGGCGAAAGCAAAGAACAGAAGAAAAAGAAGAAACAAGAAAAAGCTAAAGTAGCGAAGTCCGAAGCGCAAGGATTCGCGTTTAGTGCCAGTGAAAGTGCGGTTACAGAGTGGATTATTGATTCCGGTGCGAGTTTGCACATGTGTGCAAACCGGAAGTTTTTCGAGTCGCTGTGTGAACCGCGGGCAAATACGCCAAAATCAGTGACGGTTGCCGATGGCAAGCGGGCAGTAGTGAAAGGTGTCGGATTATGCAAGCTAAGTTGCTACGGTGAAGCTGGGGACGAAAGGGACATTACGTTAAGTGAAGTGCTTTTCGTTCCGGAACTCGATATGAATCTCGTGTCGGTGGGCAGGCTGGTACAGAAAGGAGTGCGAATAACTTTTGACCAGAAAGGCTGTACGATAGCGAGTGGTGATCGAGTTGCTGCTGTGGCGCTAAGAAGCAAAGGCCTCTATCACCTTCAATGGTGGAAAAGGTCAACGTGACATCGGATCAGTGTTACAAAAAGAGTTGCATTCATGAATGGCACAGGAAATTGGGACATCGTGATCCTCAAGCTATCCTGGAAGTCCAACGGAAAGATTTGGCGACTGGTATCAAGGTAAATAGCTGTTCCATTAGAACTACTTGTGAACCGTGCTTGCAAGGGAAAATGGCTCGACTTTCATTTCCCAAGAAGGCGACACGAAAGTCCAAGGTGATTTTAGATCTGGTACACAGTGATTTGTGTGGGCCGATGAATAGGGTAAATATGTATAAAACGCCCCCCCGGGGCATAACGCCCGAGTCCATTTATTTGAAAACACACAAAAAATAAGACACGAGACTGTTGGGAATCCGTAGTGGGTCATAGGACCACCCTTTCATGCAAGTTTGATAATTGTCACTAGCAGCGGAAAATAAACAAAAATCAATTTTGATTTGAGCTGCTTCAGATCTAATTTCTTGCAGCGTTTCCGTAACGTTTTTTCACTAGCGTATGAAGTTTATTACCTGGTATTTGCACTTATATATCTCAAATGACCCTCTAATCAGCTGTATCTAGTGAAGAAACGATAAAAATTGTATAATTTGCTCAAGTATTCAATGCTTTCTGCTACATTACAGCTCCGGGCAATATGCCCCACCGCTAGCCGGGCAGATTTGTTCATTGCTTTAGCGTTTGCTTCTGAGACTTCAAGCGCTGTTTCACTTCGCGTGCTGAGCTGCCATATGAAGCTACTGCATGGGGCATATTATACTGCATCTGGGGCGTTTTGCCCCGGTAGATTGGAAAGCTTGCAATTTTGTCATATTTTTTATTAAAATTATGGCGTTTCTGTGTAACAGTAATTACAAAACAAGGCGGTCAGTACAGCCAACTACCTGCAGAATATGTTACCTACGAAGTTCGTTCAACAGACACCTTTCGAGATTTGGAATGGTACAAAGCCGGACATCAGCATGCTGCAAGTGTTTGGTACTAAGGCGTACGTCTACATTCCAAAGGAAAAACGGACAAAGTTGGAGCCGAATGCAGTAAAAATGACTTTCGTTGGATACTCTCAACAACATAAAGCGTGGCGTTTTATTGATTTGGAAACACACAAAATCGTTTTCAGTCGTGATGCTCGTTTTTTAAAGCCAAACGAGGAAGTCCAGGATCAGGACGAAGTAGAAGAAGAATTTTTCCGGTTGCCCGAGCTATCTGTTGGGCCAGATTGCGGTGTAGCACCGAATAATTCTGATGGTTAATCCGAAGCTGAGTCGAATGACTCCGATGATGCGTCTGAAGCTGAATCGGATTATTCCGACGATGAGTTCGAAGTTGAACCGAAGAATAAAACTGAGACAGAGTTTCCTGGCTTTGGAGATGAATCTGCTGATTCAGGGTTTTGAAGACCAAGACGAAGACGCTAGTGGCTGTGAAGGATATCACCAAGATGATGATTCTACTCCCGTCCAAGAGGAGTCGGCACGCTTGCAGGAGGAGCAGTCCGTGGACACACTCCGTCGTTCGGAAAGGTCTACGAAAGGTGTTGCACATGTTCGATACTCGGCCGAGAGCAAGTTGGTTCAGTGTAAGCTAAGCGAACCAAACAGTTATCAAGACTCTGTTAATGGTCCGGAGAGTGATCGTTGGAAGGTTGCCATGGATGATGAGCTGAGGTCTCTCGGTGACAATGGAGCCTGGAAGTTGACAACGTTACCATCAGGAAGCAAGGTCATTGGATGTCGTTGGATCTACAAAAAAAAAAACAGGATGAGCAAGGTGCTATCATACGGTATAAAGCCAGACTGGTTGCACAGGGTTTCACCCAGCGACAAGGATTGGATTACGATGAAGTCTTCGCTCCAGTCACAAAGCAGGTGACGCTTCGTACGCTTTTGACTATCGCTGGACGTGACGAAATGCAAGTTAGGCACGTTGGTGTGAAGACTGCATACCTGAACGGCGATCTGGAGGAGACTATTTACATGCGGGTGCCACCCGGACTACAAGCTGGAAGTAAAGAAGTCTGTCGTTTGCGCAAGAGTCTCTATGGGTTAAAGCAATCAGCCAGGGTTTGGAATCAAACACTGAACGATGTTCTGAAGTGACTTGGATTCAAGCAGGCGGAAGCTGATCCATGTTTATACGTACGGAAGAGAAACGGCGGTACAGTGTACATCCTAGTATACGTAGATGATATGCTGGTCGTGACATCCAACAATGGTGAATACGATGGAATTGTGAGGGCTTTGAGCAGCAAGTTCCAGATTACAACACTTGGTGACATGAAATATTTTTTGGGAATACGAGTGACGAGGCGTGGAAAGGCCTACTACTTGGACCTACAAAATTCCATTAACAAGTTAGTTGCGCAATTCGGACTTGTAGATGCGAAGGGATCAAGGATTCTTCCGAACAATAGAAGTTTCAGAGTCTCGTGGGAGGTTTGCTGTATTTATCGGTAAACACTCGGCCAGACATTGCTATCAGTTCGTCAATTCTTGGAAGGCAGGTGAGCAAGCCAACGAACGTAGATTGGACTGAAGCAAAAAGGGCTCTGCGATACCTGAAGGCGACAAGTGATTTAAAGCTAAAACTGGGTTCCAGTGATGAAGAACTTCAAGGATATGCGGATGCCGACTGGGCCGGAAACGTGAAGGATCGGAAGTCAAATTCGGGTTACATATTCCAAATAGCTGGAGGTTCTATTTCGTGGTGTGCTAGAAAGCAAGCATGTGTGGCACCAGGGCCGGATTTACGATTGTGGGGGCCCGGGTCCCAGTTATAGTGGGGGCCCCAAAATAAAACAAAACTGTTTTTTATCGTACGAGTTAAAAGCATTTATTTGCTATTGAAAAATTACCAAAAATTTGTTAGAATTTTTTCTTAAGCCCTATTTAGAGTTCCAAACGAAGTGGAAATCTCATACAACATGTTCATTTTTTCACGCTCGTGAAAAATGCAACCTGCAAAAATTTCACTTCGCTTGGAACTGTAAACAAATTCGATCCAGCGAAATCTATGGTTGTGGATCTCATCTTTTTCACTTGGGTTTATTTCTTTCACGCATGCAAGCGCTAGTGAGTTTCTATTCTGTCAGTTGCAGCCAATTTTCACTTCGCTCGGAGTGTAAACTCGTGAGTTTCGCTTCACTTAAACTATAAACTGCAGGGTGGTGAAATACCTGCGTGTTCCACAAACGGGTTTTCACGACAGATTCCACAAGCGAAAATTTACGCTTTTTCACTTGTCAAATTGGAACTGTAAACTATGCTTTACGAGTTTTTTTTGCAGAAAACTTATTAATTAAATAATCAACATTAAACATCTTCAGTATACTCGTACTCGAAACTTAATAATGATAAGTTTGACTGCCTTTCATTCTTCACAGTCGCACGCAACCTATTTTAATAAGTTTCATCTTCAAATTTTTTTCTTGATACCTGAAAAAAACTACCGCAATTTGAAAAAAATACGATCCACAGGCAAAAATTTGCACACAATTTGAGAAAGACTGCGCAAAATACTCTAGGCGTTTAATGCGCGCTGGTTCGATTCGAATGGTGTGTTAATGTGTGTCGTTCCAAGAGAATCCAAGGTGAACTCTTATGGATGTAGTTGTGATATTGGCGCTCGCGAAAAAATAACACTGAAGGAAAGTGAAATGGTCTGTTATTGAAATGGTCTGTTCAAATTTTCTTACTGTAAATCGAACTTTTGATTAAATCTCATTTTTAAAGAGAAAATATCTTTTTGTCGATTTGTGGGGGCCCTAAAAATGTGGGGGCCCGGGGCCCGGGCCCCCTGCCCCCCCCCATAAATCCGGCTCTGTGTGGCACTATAAACGATACGTCTATAAACGTCTATAAAACATACCAAACTCGACTTAAACTTGAGTT
Organism: Wyeomyia smithii; assembly: GCF_029784165.1. Taxonomy (NCBI): domain Eukaryota; kingdom Metazoa; phylum Arthropoda; class Insecta; order Diptera; family Culicidae; genus Wyeomyia; species Wyeomyia smithii. Next base: position 68,177,719 of record NC_073695.1, read on the forward strand.
TGAAAGACTGGCCAAGTACTCCGGATCACACTGACCAATATTCGAGTAACCCCGCAAGCAGTTTCCGTTTGACTTGAACTGAAACCTTTCGTGCGACACTACTGAACACTATGAAGTATAAAAAATTCAAGCAACAAACCAAACTTTTATTATAACTTTTTTTTCAACATTCATTCGCATAGATACAAATTTTTATTGAAACTATTTCTTTTTTTCTCCTTTTTTATATTTTCCGCAAATCTTTCTCCCACCCCCTGGCTATATTTATTGTTGTTTGTTAACATTAATTAGAATAGAAATTTGAATACCAATTCCGCAGGTATTTGTAACATAATAAAAATTTGTACCTTATACCGGGCTGAAAAAATATCCTGTACAGCGACAACTGAAACAATCATCGGCATACATTCGCATATGTACAACCAAACGCCTGTTGCATTCCATATGTTCTCTTCGCAGCCCGAGGCATATGAGACTGCTACGTTAACAGAAGTGGAAAATATGACTATTTTATTTCTGTCATGTTGTTTACGCGGTGCTTCCCCCACAGGATGCACGGGAAACAGGCGAAAAAACGTACTCCCGCCCGAAACCCCCCGAGCCCAGAATCCGCTGCACTCCAAAATTTACTTTCGTCCCGTGAACCCACTTTGTGGCGTTTTTCCCGCCAGCCGTTTATTCTCGCCCGCAGCAGACAGCAGCAGGGCAAAGGAACACAAGTACCGGCACTTGACATCTTTCGAGATAAAATATGTTGCGCTCTTTTCTGCCACAATTAATCATTTCGGGATTTAGTGGCTTTACTGACGTATTACGGGTGGCAACTAGACAAAAAGCGAAGGGTTGCGCAAATACGAGGTGGGGACGTACTTTGAATTCAATGGAAAGCTACGTTGCAATTTTAACCCGCGCGTGTCGGTAAAAAATCCAATTAATTAATTGCTTTACAAGTAGGATGGCTAAGCACTGAAATTGCTTTGGATTAGACGAATTGCCGTTGCTCTTCAGCTAATTATTTCTGTTTCATCTTTTTGGCATCCTTTCCGTATCCAAAAGGTTCTGTTACCTGTTTCGAATGTTTTTTTTTCCTGAATCCGTGAGCAAATTATTTTAATTCGATTCGGCGTCTATATTTTAATTCGATTTATTTATTCCTTTTTTTTTTTACTGATATCCCTTATTTTCACTAGGTTATTTATTAGAATAATTAATTGTGGGCCAAACACAGAAGAAAGAAACACAACAGCAATCATTCTACTGAAGTGCCAAAATACTCCCTTTTTATCGGTAGGCACAGTGATTTTTTGTGTTGGGATGAAACACTGTGATGTCTTTTGAAGAATCGGACTAATAGAACGAAAATCGACCACACTAAGAATTCTTTCGAAAATCACTAGTTTCAAGTTTGCATATCCGTTGCCCTAACTTCACTGCTTTTGTGCCTTTCTTATGGCAAAACATTGAAGTATTGATCGGTTTGATGTGAACTTGATGACAGATACCTTTCACACACGGCAGCCCGAACATGGGTAACGGTTACGGCAAATTCACCATTTGTTAAATGACCACAGGTTCTTTCTGTGTGTAAGGTGAGCTATTTGAAGCGAAATTGGATCACATGCACGCGTGAGCTCTAATAAAGCGAGAGACTTAGATATTTGTTCAGGCAAAAATTTGAGAATTCTCTTAGTTTCCATTTAATTTAATATGTGTCATACTATGTTCTTACCTTGTATGGTTCTGGAATACATAAATGCCCTATTTTTGTTAAAAAGATGGCCTCAATTTGATACCACAGCTTATAGTATAATATTTTGCGTTTTTTTTTTGTATTTCAGGTAGAGGAAAAATTTGTTGTTAAACACCTGAGAGACCATCCTCAGGTAGTGTGGGGTTTGACCCAATAAAAAACCCTCCAGTCTCCGACCCATAACACTCCCCGGGACGACCGCTTGGTATCACTTCAGGTAGCTCAAATATTGTTGTGCTCTAGTGAATTCAGCCACACACACACACTTGTGGGTGGCCCCAACAGCATCCTTACTGTCTGTTGGTCTAAACCGGTACCAAGTATAATTAATCAAATTGTGCTTATCCAATCAGCGGACTGAAGGTGAATCCTGATCCAACGTATCTTTACCTACTAACATAAAATTTCTATTCTGTGACCCTTGTGGAGATGCAAAAGTGACCACGGTCTCCGAATACCAATGGTCACGCCTACATTCCTTCCCTCTTCCCACCAGATTGCAAGGACTTGGCCGGCGCTCTCAAAACTTTAATTTTCCAAAAAAAAAAAACTTTTTAGTCCAGCTCATATAACATCTGATTTCAATGCAAACGATTCTGAATCAAGCGAAAATTGAATGATTTAAATTTACTTTCAATTTGATACTATCCTGATGATCCGGATTTTTCTTGTTCATTGGGATTTTCGAAAATCTAGGAATCAATCAATTGAACGTCGTCAGTGTGCGAGTTATTCTTACTCTCCACATATTTGCAATCTATATCTTTAAATGCGAATGTCTGTTTGTCTGTTTTCTATAGACTCAAAAATTACTCAACCGATTACCGTGAAATTTTGTGCATAAGGGTTCTCGAGTACGGGAAGTAATCCCAAGATATTAGCTTCGCTCTATCTCATAAGCGTAGGCAAGGGGGAGGGGGGGGGGTGAATTTGTAGTTTATGAACGTGAAAACTTCCTCCTTGATAACCGTGCAAATTTATATCAAGATGTTTTCGAATCTGAGATGTAGTTTTGCGACGTTACTGTGTCATGTTAGACCTTGCTGTATCTCAGAGACGTTGCAAGGATGAGGGGGGGGGGTAAACGATGTAAACTATCGATGATTTTAAAATTGCTGGACCGATCAGCATTAAATTCGGTATGTAGAATCTATAATAGCTGGTGTATTTCAATAACTTTGAATTTTGTATATTCCATTAGCGTGGTAAGAGGGGAGGGGAGGTATTTTTTTATTTGTTAACTCCTATACACCTAACTTAATCACCGTACCAATTTGTATAGGTGGGATTTAAAGCATGTTTCTATAACAATGATTTTTCTAAATTTTAGTGACGTAGTAAGGAGGGGGTGTATTAAATTTCATTACATGTAAATTTCACTGGTCGACAAAATGAAAAAAAGTGCATTCCAAAAGTTCAAACCGGAAAAATGCAAGATTATAGCTATTCAATCATTCCTATAAGTGTTGGTGCCCCTAGCCATTACCATATGGTCAACTTACGTGAGAGTGTCATATAGGAATCGCTCGGCGGGTAACGTTATGTTTACGAGGAAACTCATTTATGTCTCTGACAAAAAGCGGTAATGACTAGGGACACCAAAAATCACAGGAATGGTAGAATAGCCATAATCTTTCATTTTTTTCCGGTTTAAGCTTTTGGAGTGCACCTGTGTTGACATGTGTTATTAAATAACTCATCATAAAAGTCTGTTCACAGGTGTTTTCGAATATAAAACGTAGTTTTGCGACATAACTCTGTCAGTAGTGACTTTGTTATATCTCAGTGGCGTAGTTAGGAGTTAGGGGAGGGTAGACGAATGTTTTCAACCTTTATTAATTTTAAAACCGATAAAGCGGTTTAACATTCAATTCGTTAAATACAGGTCGTATAGTAGCGTATATGTTCCAATAACTTTAAATTATATCTATCTCATAAGTGTGGGATAAAAAAAAGCGGAGGGAGGTATTACCAACAGTAAAATTTATTCGTTGTAAACTTCTAAAATCCAAATATGGACACTTTTTAATACCAAACATGAACAGTAGACTGGGACACAGTTGTATGGGAAAAAAGCGTTGGTGTAATTTTTTCGCTCCAATGCACTTTTCGTGTTCCTTATGGGTCCTGTAACAACTGTGTAACTTTTCAGATCGATCGGTGGAACCCCTGATTTGCGCCCGATTTTTAAAGTTTCCATACGATTTTATATGGGAAAATCCACTTTTTCAAAACTTATCCTCTAGAAATTTCCAGTTGGCTCCTAAAAATATACCAATACATGATATTTGTAGGAAATTTTCCTGAGAATAATTCTTCTGAAGACTGTAAGGCGCTACAAAATTTGTAGAAAAAGTTATTCACCTTAAACTGATCGAATGTCTGACGAACGGCTCAACATTGAATTTTTCCAGCAACACTGCTGCAGCATGCTGCTGTTGCAAACTCAACAACGTGATGAGAAACAGTTTCGCGTAGAATTAAGCTTGAAAGCGTGATTTTTTGCTCATAGTATCTTCAGAGAAAATGCTTAGAATATCAATCCCTATATTTTGATAGCATTCGTTGTGTGATTCATACCCCTAAAAGTGAGCAATCAGCTTTCTAAACACCCTTACATTTTCGTGTGGGATTAAGCTTGAAGGTATGATATTTTGCTCACGTTATCTTCATAGTCGGAGAGCTTGCTTAAAATATTAATTATTAAGTTTTAATGTAGATTGATTACTCCCCCGAAAAGAGGGAAGTAAACTTTCTAAACACCCACCTCGTGTGACAACTTGGGTTCTGGTGCCAATTCAATAGATCATACCCTGGTGTCTTTCAGAAAGGAGTTTGGTAGATACATAGCTACAATTTGCGCAGATACATGGCCAGCAGGTCACTACGAACCAGTGAGGTATACACAGGTAAGGAAGAAGAAGACATTCGTCTGTTCTAGTAGCCCAAAAAGGTAAACAGAAGCAAAAAAAACTTAAGGAGGCAGAGCAACTTGAGAATGCTAAAGTCCTAGTAAAGGCTGATAACATTCAGAAAAAATTCTACACTTTCTAACTTTGTAACAAAGGCAACGAAACGATTTTTCGAAATCATGAAAATCTCAACGGACTTTCTTAAAGAAAAACCTGAAAAATGGCAATCAAATAAACAATATCTGGAAGCACAAGAACGCGTGAAGGCAATTGCAGTAGTGAATGATTTTGCAGAAAGGGCCGTGAAGCTTGTCAGCGACTACAACAACAAAATAACAAAAGATCCCGATCAACAGAATTATTTGCTACAAGTTGTCGAATCCCACGGACAACAAAAGCCTCTGAAATATTGAAAGGTGATAACCTTTTTTGTTGAATTTTTGTATATGTTTTAATCAATATAAATTGTAATAATTATCAGTAATAAAAAATTAAGTTGAAGCCAAAGATGTTTCCATTTTCAACAGACAGCGGTTTGCAATCAACACGGGGAGCCAAAGAAAAACTTTGAAAACCTACCCTTTTCCAGTTGTTTCGGATCTTTCAGCGGCCCACCTTGGTGCCCGCTCAACCAACATCCCGCCCAAAGATCAATACTCTCTTTTTCTCTTTTTCAATAGACCTAATGTTTTTCACTACGTAGGGGTGTTTAGAAAGCTGATTTCTCACTTTTAGGGGTATGAATCACACAACGAATACTATCAAAATATAGGGATTGATATTTTAAGCATTTTCTCCGAAGATACTATGAGCAAAAAATCACGCTTTCAAGCTTAATTCTACGCGAAACTGTTTCTCATCACGTTGTTGAGTTTGCAACAGCAGCATGCTGCAGCAGTGTTGCTGGAAAATTTCAATGTTGAGCCGTTCGTCAGACATTCGATCAGTTTAAGGTGAATAACTTTTTCTACAAATTTTGTAGCGCCTTACAGTCTTCAGAAATTTCCTATAATTATCATGTATTGGTATATTTTTAGGAGCCAACTGGAAATTTCTAGAGGATAAGTTTTGAAAAAGTGGATTTTCCCATATAAAATCGTATGGAAACATTAAAAATCGGGCGCAAATCAGGGGCTCCACCGATCGATCTGAAAAGTTACACAGTTGTTACAGGACCCATAAGGAACACGAAAAGTGCATTGGAGCTAGTACTTATTTTTTGTCCCACTCTAATGAACAGGTGTGTTTCTGTATATGTGGCTTCTCAAATACAAGGTATATTCCCGTGATATTGTTTTTCTGTATCTCAGTGGCGTACTTAAAGAGAGGGGGAGCTACAACAACCTTCATTATTTTTGAGCCGTCTGATAGTTCATCTTAAAAATTTGTATCTATGTGCTTTCGCGTATCGCACATGTTTTTAAGATATTAGTGTCGATTTATTCCACTAGCGTATGCAAAGGGAGGGTAGTGCCGAAGTTTTCGTATCGCTAAGCAGAGATCGGATTATCATTACTATTTACTTGTAAGCGATTTTAGTCCTAAGCAGCGTTACCAGGTATCCAGATTTAGCTGGATTATCCAGATTTTTGAACATGTATCCAGGTAGACAGCTTTGATGTCCAAATATCCAGATTTTTCATGGATGATCCAGATTTTATCCAGATTTTATTTTCTCTGTTCCGCAAAAAGGTCATCACTTCGATTTTGGCGCGAAACTTTGCAATTTTGTCACCTCAAATTTTGCGTACCCCAAGACTTTTATCCGAAAAATTAACCTTTCACCCCACGAAATGACTGCCAGATTTTTTCCAGATTTTTATTTTGCCTTTTCCAGATTTTTTAAAAAATGACCTGGCAACGCTGGTCCTAAGGCGTGTTTTCATAATATTGGTTTCCTATGGATTTCCTTCGTTTGGGAAGTAAGTTACGCCTCCATTATCATGCGGCATAATAGTAACATTCTGACAAGAGCTGTTGAACTATTGAAAATGTCAAGGTATGTTTTGTACTGAGATTTCGACCAATTATTTCTTAAAGCAGGTACTATTACCGAGACCGGAAATCATATCCAGGCGCCATATCGAAATCCAATATGGCGATTTCCAGTTTCAGAAAATTATCAAATACCTCCAATTATGGTTATTTTTTAAACCAAAATGATGAGGCCAACAATCGACGCCAGACACTATTCTTAAATCCAAGATGACGATTTCCGGTTTCCAGAAAACAGTTTGGAATAACCGATTACCACCCAATAGGATATTTTTGGAACCGAAATAATCCCCAGAGTCCTGATATCAACTCTAGACATAATTTTTAATCTTAGATGGTGACTTCCGGTTTCCGAAAATGACCAAATATCACCCAAAATGGGTATTTCTGTAATCGATATGATGCACATTTGCCAAAAATCGTCCCCAGACGCTATTTTGAAATTCTAAGTGGCAACGGCTGGGCAGTGCGTACTAGCAGTACACCCGTACTAGTTGGCATAAAATAGACCCCAGTTGTGGTTGTGGAGGAATATGCGCAACAGCTTGAGGCGGTGCTACTCACAGCGGAGGGGCTGGGCGCATTGCCTCTTGAAGACGCATTCGCACAGCTATCGGGGAGACTGCAATGGCGACACTAGAAGTGGAAGCACCGAGTGGCAGAAACGACTGGTATGACGGGGAGTGTGAGGCAGCGGTGAATGAGAAGAACCGGACCTGGGCGATTTACCTGGGCAGGTCAACGAGAGAGAACAAGGCCAATTACAAACGGGCACGGAACGACATGACCACGATTCTCAGACGAAAGCATCGCCAGCAAGAGGAGCTGGAGCAGCTATACCGTGCCAGTGAAACGCGGAAATTCTATGAGAAGGTAAACCAGTCCCGCAGAGGCTATGTGCCGCAAGCCGACATGTGCAACGACGCGGATGGGAACCTTCTCACGGATGCCAGCGAGGTGGTCGACAGGTGGAAGGAGTACTTCGATGGACACCTGAATGGCGAAACAGCTAACAGAAGTGGAGCAGGAACTGACCTAGGAGCACCAGCAGCGGATGACCGAGTACCAGCCCCCGATATTCACGAAGTTCTTTGTGAGATCGGGAAGCTGAAAAACAATAAAGCCGCAGGCAAAGACGGACTGCCGAGCGAGCTCTTAAAACATGGAAGAGAGGCACTGGCTAGAGCGCTGCACTGGGTCATTTCCAGGATTTGGGAGGAGAAAAAACTGCCAGACGAGTGGATAGAGGGAGTCGTCTGTCCCATCTACAAGAAGGGCGACAAGCTGGAGTGCCGCAAGCTTCGCGGTATCTCGGTTATCAATGCCGCCTACAAAATACTCTCACAGATCCTGTTCCGTCGTCTATCACCTTTCACCAGGAGGCTCGTGGGTCAGTACCAAGCGGGTTTCATGGGAGCCCGTACCACCACAAAACCAGATCTTCTCAATCCGACAGATCTTACAGAAATGTCGCGAGTACAAAGTGCCCACACATCACATCTCCATTGACTTCACGGCGGCCTATGATACAGTCGATCGAGAACAGCTATGGCAGATCATACACGACAACGGATTCCCGGATAAACTGACTCGATTGATCAGAGCCACCATGGCGCAAGTGATGTGCTTCGTGCGTGTTTCGGAGATACTCTCGAGTCCCTTTGAATCCCGCAGAAGGTTGAGACAAGGTGATGGGCTTTCCTGTTTGCTGTTTAACATCGCCCTTGAGGGTGTGATCCGAAGGGCGGGCATCGACACGAGGGGCACAATTTTCACAAGGTCTGTTCAGCTTTTGGGCTTCGCGGATGACTTCTACATCATATCGCGTAACTTTGCGACGGCGGAGGAAACTTACGCCCGACTGGAAACCGAAGCTGGACGGATCGGACTGCGCCTAAAACAAAATACATGCGAGCGAGAGGCTCCAAGGAGAACAACATCAGCCTTCCAACTCAAGTCGCTGTAGACGATGATGAGCTTGAGATGGTCGACGAGTTCGTGTATTTGGGGTCACTGATGACCGCCGACAATAACACTAGCAAAGAGATCCAATGACGCATCCAGGCAAGAAATCGTGCCTACTTTTCACTTCGGAAGACACTTCGACCGAATCGAGTGCGACGACGCACGAAGTTGAAGCCGTACAAAACCCTGATAAGACCGGTAGTCCTCTACGGGATCGAGACAACAACGCTTCTTGCGGAGGAACTTAACGCTTTTGGAGTTTTCGAACGGAAGGATCTACGGTGGAGTACAGACGGACGACGGAGAATGGCGACGGCGCATGAACCACGAACTGCACGCGCTGCTTGGAGAGAATCTCATTGCACACCTAGCGAAAGTTAATAGGTTGCGGTGGGCCGGTCACGTCGTAAGAATGCCGGACGACAACTCTGTGAAATCACTTCTCTTCAGCAACCCTACCGGTACCAGAAATAGAGGGGCGCAGCGTGCACGATGGCTCGACCAGATCGAAGGAGACGCCTGGGGAACTGGCGAAACACAGCCCAAAACCGAGCAACATGGCGACAAATTGATACAGCACGAGCCACCACGGCTCTCGTCTGATTGGTAAGATAAGGTAAGGTAACTTACTGTTGCTGAAAAAAGCCAAAAAGTCATTCCAGAACCGAGACGAAGTCCAGAGACCGGAGAATAAATCCAGACGCTATTTAGAAATACAAGATGGCAACTTCCGGTTACCGAAAATGATCATATACTACACGGTTGTTTTTGGAATCAAGTGATAGCCAGTGGCCGAAAATCGACTTCACAGACCATTTTAAAATCCATCGTGACGACTTCCGGTTTCCGGAAAACAACCTATATTGACCGAATACCACCCAAAATACCTGAAATCAAATCAAGACGCCGTTTCGAAATCCAAAATGGTGACTTCCGGTTTTCAGAAATCACCAAACATCACCCAAAATGGTTATTTCAATTATCGAGATCAGATACATTAACCAAAAATCGACTCCTGACGCCATTTTCTAATCCGAATTTGCAACTTCCGGTTTTGGGAAAAACCCTAAAACTATTCATTTCATAGTCGACATGATGCCCGGAGACCAGAGAACAAATCCAGACGCCTTTGTAACTTGTAACTACCATATACAATACATACTACCTAATATGGGCATCGCACAGAAGCTAAAAATCGACTACAGACGCCATTTGAAAGTCTAAATTGCAACGTCAGGTAGCTGGAAAATAGCCAAAAATGATCATCCCGGAATCGATAGGACACCCAGAGATTGGAAATCAAATCCAGACGCCGTTTAAATATCCAAGATGGCGATATCCCGTTTTTTAAATACCGAATACCAGACGCCAAATCCAAGATGGTGATTTTCATGAAAACAGCCAAAATGATAGGTGAATGTTATAGACTTGAACATATTGATACAAGATAATCCATCGTAATTATTGAACTTATCGTTTGTTTTCATTCTCGAATGCAATTACGAAAGCCATGTTACAAACAGCTTTATGTAGTTCTACGTGAAATTTGCGGTCGTGCTTTGCACATATTACGAAATAAATATCTTATTAAAATTAAAATAAATCGGACTTTTAGTGATACTATTGAATTAGCAGATTCTGAAAGGTTTTTCTCACGCGGATTTTCGAGTTATCGCCTTTTTACCGCGATTCTCAATATGCATTTTTGAAGCACGCGGTTTATTCACGAAGTACGTATCCCTCACGTAAAAAACCTAATTTTTATAACTGGATTATCTTATAATGATAGAAATAATTGTCTACCAACCAACATTAGCAGGTTGAGGTAGTTATCAAAATGAATAACCTTTTGATTTGTAAAACACATTATTTTTAATCGAAATAACCGATCTCAATTTGTTCACGTTTGGAACGTGGGTCTTTGGGCACGTGTTGCTTGATTGAAGATTAGAATGATGCTTGAGCTATTTTTAGCCAAAATAATGAGCTTGGTATTAGAACGTTCCGTTAGATTTTTAAATCTTTTTCCGATGTATTTGCTAGAGTTGTAGATATAACATGGTGATGTTAATATTTGTTCAAAATAATATACATTTGAGAGGTATGCGGGTGAGTAAAATTAATGGCGCAGCAACGCGGGCCGGGTATCAGCTAGTAGATAATATTTGCATATTTGCAAATAGATCTAGCGAACGAACCCAATCAAATCGTATAGTCATTTCAGATTGTGATTTTTTGTCAGCCCTAAGAGCACAGTTCATAATGGTCCAGATTTCAAGTTGTACATATGATAAAGCGCTTATTGACAAATCATCCAAAATTAGGGTGACCCTAATTTTTGATGAAATCTGACATCTTTATAGATACAAGAAAAAGTTGTTCTATAATGTTATAGCTCCCTTAATTTTGAAAAGTTTGTGAAAAAAAACACACATTTTCCGCTCTAACTTTTCTACTTAAGTTTTCATTTTGAACTGTCTTTGAATGACTTTTAGGGCATTTAAGAGAAATATTTTGCAATGCTGACATCGTGAATGGCTTAATTATACTCAAAGTTATTAATGTTTTTCATAAAAAAATATGCGTTTTTCATTTGTTTGTCATTCTTTTTGGGGCAAACATAAAAAATATTTGAATAGCACAAAATAACATCGTTAGCTTATAAGAACATCACATGCAAAGTTTCAAAGTTCACTGTTCAAAGTTTGTGAAATTGCTTATCTGGTAGACACGTTTTTTTTCGTCCGATTCCATTTTCCGTGGATAGCACCAGACTCAACTTAGATAGGCAGATTGCGTATCAGAACGCCAATGAAATCTTCTTCGATGGTGGTTCCACCGTTTTTGTTCTGCATCAATTGTTCACGGCCTCGGCGAACGTTATCAGAACGCATGCATGGAGCATCTGAATCTTCCTGCACAGACTGGAATCTAATTTCATATGGTCTGTAAGGGCATATCAGCATGGACGCACGCATTTTTTGAATAACGTTGGCTTCCATTATCACACACTGCGAGAAAAAACCCGTTGCGAAATATCACCAAACAAAAGCCCACAGAACGGCATTCTCGATCAAACAAAAGGTATCGAATGTTTATTGATTGTTCTCGCGGTCTGACAACACACGCGTCTGTTTTGGCCGGAAAGCGAGCACGTACTGTGTGCTAGACATAATATTATTATTTCATGGCTCAGGATACCTGCTAATGTCGAACAACTCTCAAAGTAACATGTCAGATGAGCTCTTTCCCTTCAATTCGTTTCTACTTCTTTAGTCAAAAAGTGCGGGAAACACACTGTTACAATATTTATCGAGTATGAAAGATACAGCATGTTCACTTACCTTTGAAGAAAATATTGCTAGGGAGTGGAGTAAATGAACTTTTTCCTGTTCCTAGCTTGGTCATGTTGCGTACAGACGGTGTTATAAACACACGCGCAAAGACCAATGTCAACAGAACAAAAATTTATTACTACAACGCTAATGATTTGCAAATAAACGAAAGGTTTCAAGTTATAAGAAGCCAAGTAGGATTAATGGCGTATAGTAGCAGAGGGCAATAAAGCAGGCAGAACTTATTTTTACTCTTCAAATGCTTATAAGAACCATTCATAACAGAAGTAGATTACCTCCAAAAAATTTCAAAGCTTTCAGTCGGATTAAACTGATAAAAGACTGGTCATGAATATCATTATCCTAAGTTCGGATTTTCTAGTTAATCTAATTGAAACAGATAGACAGCTGCAATGTGTTGAAAGGTAAAACATTCATCTGAAAGCAGAACACGTTGCAAGGGAAAAATCAGTTCAGCTGGTAAGCTGGTTGATGTTAGACCTATCTTTATGTCATCACTTGAGTTTATTTTTTATTATACCTACCCGAAGCCATATGTAGATGCTGAGGGTAGTCTGTGAGAAACTATCAACAACAACTTCCCCAAAGACATTACGATCGACTCTATTCAGAAAGCTCTCGAGATTCAAGTTGGATCCTAATTTACTAATTTTCCTCATACTATAAGGTGTATTCGTTATCCCTGGATTTCTATAGCACAGTATATTACACAAATCTGTGCTGTTATTCAGATTTTTAACGATGATTGGATTGGAGCCGGTCGGGAAAGCAGTAAAATGGATGTTATCTCTCTCGTCTGCAGCTGGTTCCTTGTGTTGACCGTAGGGCAGGTCATGACAGGACATGTAATCATTTCAATATATACAGTTTGATAAAGTTGTTTCTAGAAAGGATGAAATTAATTATTACCAATTTGGGTTTTTAAACCCGAGAGGAAAATCTCTTGCAAATGTTGGTGGTTTTAGATCCCCTCAGAATTATTATTTTAATTATGGTGACTTATACCATTGTTACAGCTAGTCTTATGTGTTATTAGTCTAAATAAACTGTCACTTGCAAATGTTGTTTCTATTTCCTACGCATGAACTTCTATGTGATTTGTGTACGCACTGTGCCATGACACGATATTATCTAGTTATACTCTGTCAAAGGTCATCTATAAATGTTGTCACTATGCCGTCGGAGACGACTCGTCTCTAGTTAGACATTTGCATAAAAGTTACTAGCAATAACTCAGAGCAGAGGCGATATTTCACCCACCTCACCCACCTGTTGTAGAGGGCTGTTGATTCTAGGAAACTCATTAGGTAAAATATATTAGAATTTCGTCTAGGTCTAGGTACCACAGCTCCACAAGAGCCCACAGACAGTTCGGAATCTAATTTACTTTGGCTTACAGCCAAACAAGTGCAAATTCAGCGTTCAATCTTACTGGGCAATAGCGGCAAACAAACACAGAGTAAATTGGATTCAAAACTGTACATGTGTAAGCCTCCGGCCATAGACACATAATCTTTGTTCGTGGATGCTTCTCAGTTCAGCAAAAACTTTCCTGAATCTCGTGCTGTTTATGAGCTGATTTACGTTTCAGGTAGACGCAAGTTGTAAATTGTTTGACTTTGATCACTTTTTTAATTGTATCTCAAATATTTTCAGAATATATTGAAAACAATATTATTCGATATTTTTAAAATAAGTACTGGCATGCAATGAAAAAGATTTAGTCACTATTTCAAAAGTTTAACAACATTTTTTCTGTTTTTGAATATGCTCTAAAAATTTTACACCAATCATCATTCCAGGGTGACTTTGATCACTTCATTATTTTGATGAATTTGGTGTAACACTTTGCTACTTTCACTAAATTGAACAGCCTTAAACGGCTTAAACTAGTTTAAAAATATGGAAAGCAATTTGGGGGCCATTCACATACTACGTGAACAGTTTATGATGGCGAATGTACAAGATTTATACAAAATTTTTAGAATATATATAAATTGTTATCCACTGAGAGAGAAGGTGGTCTAAAATCATCAAAAACTAGTCCACGAGGAATATGACTTATGAAATTGGCCAAATTTGCATGTTTCTTCACGTCTTGGGTTTTTGTTAAGAAGAAATATGTAATACGCTGTGGAGAATATTGGGACTCAACATTGCCTTTGATGAAAAACTTGCAAAAATAACAATAAAATGTATTGTTATAATATTTGTTCATCTTAAGAACTAATATGGAAACAAAATAAAAAAACTTTACGTATTGCAACTTGTTGTTTTGAATCTGCTTGACCCGAATGTTTGTATGCAACAAAAATCGCCAAAAATACACTTTATTTTCAATTAATATTTTAGCATGAAAAACACTCTTGAAATAGCAGGAAATGCATGAGTAGTAGCAATGCGAACATATATCCACGCATTCAGTGAAGATTACGACAAGTCCCAAGCACTACGAGCGCTTTTTTACCACATTTTCAAAAAAGAGGTACAGTGATCAAAGTCACCCCGGTGATCAAAGTCACCCCAGTTTACGGTATCACAGTTTCTCGTAACGGTTGACCTTATATTTAATCCTCTTAAACTAAGTGTCCTGCTATGCCACTTTTTTATAATTAGGAAGCTCTACTACATCAGCAACGCTTTATAATTAAAATATAAATCTGAAAATATATGCCAGTGCTTAAGTTATAAGTTCACCTTTTTATCTTTGCATTATATATGTTTTATTTTTTCTTGCCCGCTATTGATGCTTCCACTGGCAAAACAGAAAGTTTCGTTTGCTTGCGACCGAATGCTTTCACTTCAAAGGCAATCAGACGCTCTTTGATCGAGTGAAAGTCGTCTTTCACGAGGAAGTACCCTCCAATTCACGTGATGAGGGCAAAGTCGGATGGTGTTGGGAGATACGTAGTGGTTTCGAAAGTGTAAAACAACAAACTAACGGTGGCCAATCTTCCAGAAAGCATCCATTAAAAAGATGGTTTGGTGGTTCGGGAAGTAACAACTTCTGACAAGTTTAAACGATGTCAAGAAATTAAGCTGAACGTCTGTTACTTCAGCGTTCACGGCTGATTTGTTTTTGTACGCTTACCATCAAAGAGACAAAACAAATGTGTTCGACTGTTTTTTTTTATTGCACTCGGAATAAAATGCTTAATTAATTTTTCCACGACTTTAAAGTACCATTCAAGCAAAATTTGGCAAACAAAAAACTGCAAAACGAAGAACACTGCTTATCCATTCGGAAGCAAAAGGTGCTTGTTTGCTTTTAATTAAAATTCAAATTAGCCGTCCTTTCTTGCAAGCGAAAATAGCCGGTTATGAATCTGTGACAAAAATAGGATCCAAACGCTGCGTTTATTCAGTGTGCGATAGATTCGGTACGGTTGCACGCTCGGTTGCCCAATTCAATCGATCGACATTGACATTCTCGTCCTCACATAAGGCAACTTTATAGTAACATCCGGCAGTTCTCGTCATTTCGAGGCGTAGGGTTAAAGTTTATCATAACCCTAGGTTTGGTGGTGAGTTTCAGTCTGGGATTCCAATAGCTTAATAAAGGAATAGTATGAGATGGAGCCACACAACCATGTCAGCGGATGGGAGCAAAGTGAGATGGTGAGAATCCGATACCTCTCTACCGTTCTAAAAATGCTGAAATCTTAGACGAACATTATTGATTCTGATGAAACTTCGTACATGTTTTCGACTGGAGGCCAACAGCTTTAATTTCGGCTAAAATGTTATCTATCAAAAAGTTGTAGCAAATTTATTCCTCGACATGAAAAAAAGCCTGAAAAAATACTAACGAGAAAAATCACCCCAAAAGACATGGAAATACGCAAAAATTTAATCGACCATTTATGATTTCAATGAAACTTTGCACACGTATTTGGCTTAGCAAACTGAGCATTTTTCACAGATGGAGAGATTGTTTAGACCCGTGATGCATTTTGGCATAGGTTTTATTCGAAGTATTGTAGTTCAGAAACTGTGGGACGTGTAGAAACCAGTCTGAAAATAAATTGTAGGGAATTAGTAATGCCTCACAAAACATATACACCGTGGAAAAAAACTTTTTTTATTAACAAAAATTTAAAATAAACAAGAAATTTAAATTTGGAAAAAGCGGTATTTTTTTTAAAGAAACTTGGAGTTGTTACGCAACTTTAAAAAAAAGTCCAGGATGGAGAAGTGAAAGCCAAACTTTTAATGGAGGACAATCTTTTTCAAAAAAATTTGGTCACTTCTGCGAAATGTTCTTTGAAACGTATCCCTAGGTTACGTTTAGTTTGTCCAATGTAAACCATGTCACAGTGACTGCATGCAATTTTATAAATTCCAGCTTTGTTCAGGGTATCAATAGGGTCTTTGGTAGACCCTAATTTTGTTTTGAGTTGGGTATTTCTACTAGTGTAGACAATATCCATCCCAAATTTTCTAAATTTTGAACGAAGTGGGCGTGTCAAGTTAACGTCATATTCAACGGCTACCCTTTTCAGATCTTCTGTTATTGGGGTGAGTGTTGTAAAAGATTTCCGAATTTGAGCACGCTTCTTTTTATCAACAATGGCTTGAATGATACTTTCATTGTAGCCATTAAGTTTAGCAACTTCGAAAATATATTCCAGTTCCTTTTGCTTGGCTACTTCACTTAGAGGTAAAGTTTCCATGCGGTGGATCATATGATGGAAGGATGCCATTTTATGCTGGAAGGGATGGAAGTGTTAGGTATTACCCGTTTTGTATTCGTGGGTTTCCGATAAATTTCAAATTCCAAGTCCGTAGACTTTCTGACTACAACGACGTCCAAGAAAGGGAGTCTGTTGTTAAGTTCTTTTTCAATTGTGAAGTTTATATTTTTATGGGTATTATTAAGGGATATGAAAAAAGTTTCAAGATCCGCCCTTTTCAAAATACAAAAAATATCATCCACATACCTCCACCATCGAATCGGTAAGATGTTCCTCTTCTCTAATGTACTTTCTATATTTGCCATGAAGAGCTCACATAGAAAGGGAGAAAGAGCATTCCCCATTGGTGCCCCTTTAGTCTGTTTGTAAAATTTACCACGAAATGTGAAGTAGTTTTCTTTCATGCAAAGGCGTGAAAGTTTCAACAAACTGTCAACTTTCTTTTTCCAAGTATTATCAAAATATTGGGAAAGAAGCCAGTCCTCTAAAAGGTTTAAGGTTTCATTCACTGGAACGCTAGGAAATAAGGCCGTAACGTCAAATGAAACCATTATCTCATCAGATTGGATGTTACCCGAGGATCTTAAATTTTCAACGAAATCTCCGGTGCTCTTTACTGATCGACTTGGAAATTTAAGTTGCTAAACTTAATGGCTACAATGAAAGTATCATTCAAGCCATTGTTGATAAAAAGAAGCGTGCTCAAATTCGGAAATCTTTTACAACACTCACCCCAATAACAGAAGATCTGAAAAGGGTAGCCGTTGAATATGACGTTAACTTGACACGCCCACTTCGTTCAAAATTTAGAAAATTTGGGATGGATATTGTCTACACTAGTAGAAATACCCAACTCAAAACAAAATTAGGGTCTACCAAAGACCCTATTGATACCCTGAACAAAGCTGGAATTTATAAAATTGCATGCAGTCACTGTGACATGGTTTACATTGGACAAACTAAACGTAACCTAGGGATACGTTTCAAAGAACATTTCGCAGAAGTGACCAAAGCAAGTAAAGTTTCAACAAATGCCCCACCACACCATTTCAAATCAAAAGTGGCTGAACATATTTTTAACGAGGAACATCCACTAACTTCGGATAACATTCACCTCCTCCGCCCCGTTAATAATTTATGGAAATTAGACGTAGCTGAAAGTTTAGAAATTTATAAACAACACTCATGCACGCTTCTCAATAAAGACGCAGGTAATCACCCCTCATGGCTATTCAATCTGCTTCCCAAAAACCCCAGACATGGTACGGTAAACAATCGACCGCATAATTCCCTACCTAACTCCAATTAAGGGTGCTAAATTTTCATTTTTACCTACTACAAATAAAAAAACAGGATTTACGCTTTGCTCTTTACCAGTCCACATAAGCACTGAGGAAGACTGTACGTCACAGTCGAAATATATATTTGCGGACTGAATTTCAATATTTATTTCCAAAAAATTTAGTAGAGTATAACGGAAACCGATAACTATTTCTTTGATTGATCTCAATCACTCTGCTAAGACGCTCGTTATAGATTTTCTAGATCTGTTTGACGTTGTCAAGTTCACGTAGATACTACGTGATTAACCATGGTATGTATGAGATTTTCACGTAGATATTATGTTTGTCACATGCAAAATTACAGGAAATGAACAAGTATAGGAACTTTCACGTAACAATAACGTGAAAAATATTTTGAGTGTACGATGAAGACATCCATTTTTGTGACAACAACGTGAACACATTGGAGAAAACATGTGAAGACATTGAAAAATATGTGAACGACCCGAATTTTGCATTAGTGTATTAGTGGTGACCTGTATTTTTTTTTTGTTCGACAGTTTTCGATTTGCCGGAAAGTTTATTCAGCCTCTGGGCCTCGGGTAGGAGGACATTTTTTCGCGGACTAGAGTTTTGAAAAAATTACCTGGCATCCCTGCTCTCACACCAGATCGCGGTAAACAAGTGTGTTCGAGTGTTCTAGAAAAAAGGAATAATCATGCGCTCACTCACGTCAGATATCGTTACTGTGAAGCATTCTCAGCTGTCAAAATTCCGTTTGGTAAAAAGGGCAAAATTTCGTGAACCTCTTTTCTCTTCAACTGCGTACCACGCTTTAGTTCGTAAATAACTATCTGGCACCTCTTTCTCATATGCGTAGTAAATCGCAATGTCTTTTTTTTTTTCTTGGGTAGATCTGCACTGACCCAGTGGAATAAATAAATTCGCGCATTCGTGGGTCAGAATCCGCCATAACAAAGCAAATGCGTTGCTATGACAACATTTACCCAGCGCATGCGCAAATGTGGTGTTATGCGCAGTCCGACTAGATCGACAATCGTGTCGTCAATGGCACATCCAATTAATTTTAAATTGATTATAAAAATCAATGTACAACCTTTCAAAATGGATTGTGTCTGTAGCTTGAATATTAAAATTTTTTTTCGCATAGTTTCAACTTCATCTAGACTTAAAATATAACAAAACTAGAGAACATTGTTAGATATACGGTAACAAAAAAAGAAGTGATATTGGTTGCACTGCAAGCGTTTTGTTCATCTGTCCATGGCATATTTTTACCCACCTCGAATAGTTTTATTGAAATCGTTCAAATATTTTAATAACAATTTGATCAAGTCATTTAACGTTGGCTGCTGAATACTACGATCAATCATAAGAAAAGCACTTGGTAGGTAGGTATTAGGGTGGGGAATCGTTATATAGAAAAAACGAAACTTGATAGCAGAAAGCCCGAACCAAGTTTTTTTTGTTCTATTTTGAGCCCCAAACAATCCTAAATTTATCGGAAGTCGATTGGTTTAGTCTCCGCTTGGCGCATTGCATTTCAAATTTATATGGAGATTTCTATGGAAAAACCAACGTTTTTGCATTTTCCTTTCTAAAGAGCTCAAAGTGGCTCAAACTATAGGTTTCATGACTTCAAATGGTAGGTTTTTTGATGCCTAACAACTTGGTCGAAGACACCAAAGAGCTAGGGTGTCCCAAAAAAATACTAGAGCTGTTCAAAGTTGATTTCCATTTCCATCAGAAGTAACTTCTGAAACACGTTGTAGATTCTACCTACGCCTAAAATATTGACCTGACTTTGTTTGTTTGGTCCAGTTGAGTGTATGAACTCGCTACGACAGGTTACTTCTGATGGGAATCCTACTGACACCGGTTCATTGGTAATGTTGGCAGAAAACAAGATTTTCTGCATTCAAATCGACATACTCAACTTTGAACAGCTGTAGCTCTTTTTAGGGACATCCTAGCTCTTCAGTGTCTTTTGCATAGTTGTTAGGCATCTAAAATACTATAATTTAACATAATGTAGTGCACTATCAGAGCATTATTAAGCTCTCTAGAAAGGTAAATGCAAAAAAGTGGGTTTTCCCATATAAATTTTCATGCAAATTTGAAATGCAATGCGCCAAGCGGAGACAAAACCAATCGACTTCCGATTAGTTTAGGGTTGTGTGGGGCCTCAAAAGGAACCAAAAAAAATTGGTACTGGAAAATCGATCACTTTTCCCCACCCTGGTAGGTATTATTATTATTAGGCGTGTAATATTGAACAGGCGCGGCTGCCCAGGCATTTTATACACAGTTTTTCTAATAGTGCAAACATCTGGAAGACAACTTGAAAACAAGTGCCATTCATGTAATAGTTATTGTTCGTTTAACCCATGCTTTTGAAAAACATCTACAAAACCAGGAAAAAACGAGCTTGTTTTCGAAATGTGGTTGAATTACTGGTGAAAAACAACTTCTCGCGAATGATGTATTTTAAGTTGTTTTCTGTGCAGTTTTGATAGCATCATAAACACAAGTTACGGACAAGCAGCGGCAGTTTTCATTCAATAATCTATGAGACACAATTATGCTATAAAAGAACATCTCGAGACCAGAATATAACATCACATGTTTGCAATAGCGCTTATAGTACTCCTTTATGGCTACTGTCATTGTAAATTCTTTCCTAACATGTTTTGTGTGTTACTTGGGTAGATACCTTTGGCCGCAGCGAAATTGACAGGCCTCAGGCCGTTGTCGTTCGTAGTAGAGTGGAGGCTTTCTCTACTAATCACGGATCGGGAAAAGTTCTATTTGCATCTCGATGGCGATCTTGATGTTGTGTCCTGGGCAGTTCTTTTACGCCGTTCCCGGGAGCTCATAGAACTCCTCCTTCTCCTCATCAGGTTTATCGTTGGTCGTACACATTTATCAGGCTGTAGATGATAAATTTGTATTTGGTATGCTGCCTCACTAGGGCTGCGACAGGGCTACCGTCTTAGATATAGCTGGCGAGGCATTGCGTTTTGTGATTCAGCCGCTCGCTCCGAGTCCGACGCTATTGTACGTCGCCCCTAACATGAAAATACAGCCGCGTGCGATCCCCCTTCCCAGTCAGCATACGGCCAGAGTTACCACCGAAGGGTTGATTACCCGATCTCCACTAAGGTTACTCGTATCCTGGTCGGCATCTGGAGGAGGTTGGGATAAGAGTTGCTGGACAGAGGTGGTTGAAAAAAAAGAAGAGACTCAAGTGACACGTGTCCAGCCATTTACCAACCAATTACAAAGTACTGTTCGATAAATTGAACTCCGGGTCCACAATGGGTTGATCTTCTATCAGCTCTTAGAAATGGAAAATACAATAAAAGTAGGTTTGCCCACACAAATCTTTATACAAATTTGAATGCAATTCGGAACAACGAAGCTGATGATATTTGTTTGGTTTTCCGCATAAGAGAGTATAGGAAAGAAAAATTTTTGCTTTTGTTATCACGTATATTCTGACAATCTATACGAGAGTTTACGTGAGTGTGAGCAGCCTTTAAAATCTTTTTGAGCTTTGCAGTCGCGAATACGACAAGAAGAGACACTAGCAAGTGACATCCGATAAGTTAAGCATTCTGTGGAGCTCCAGATAAAACCTGGTTTTGGCTCTGTGCCATCTAACAAGTTTCATTTTTTATAACCACTCTATAACTCAGGCACTGCAGTTATCTTTCCTTATCCTATTTACACTGCCATACGGGGGAATCAACAAAAAGGTCTTCGCACACGTAAAGTCGAAATTTATCATAAATTATTATGTTGATGTTGATTGATAGAGTTTCACAGTTGTTTATGGTAAAATACATACACGGCTGTAGTTGTAACGAAAAAGCACTGGTGTGATGAATGTCATACATTTTTATGCTGAGTTCAATCCGAAACATAAATCATACTCATTCGTCCGCTCATCCGTAATCCATGCTTCTGACAAGGACGAGGCAGCAATAGCAACAATAAGCGGCACTATTTACGGGCATCATGAATACGTGCTTGTCATATTGCATGCAAATACGCCAAAAAACAAAAACAGACGGCGGATATTCTAGACATTAATGTTTTCCATTTGTAACATTCGGATGGTTTATTTTAAATTGGTGTCGGTACAAAGATTGGATTTCGTTTTCTTGATGTTATGTCTAGAATAGAATAGAATTTAAATAAATTGGAAAATATTAGCAATAAAAAGTTAAGAAGGTTCAAACCCGGCAGCAACAAACTATTAGCAGTTTAGTAGTTGATTTATTTCAAAAAGCAGTTGCAGCTAAAATTTTCTCAAAAATTTTATTTTTCTGTTCAATTTAACTTTTTGTGTATATTACTTTATAAAGCAATCACTTCACCAAAGCATAACATTTGCGTGAGTCAAATTTACCGCACACCATAATAACAAGAGGAATAGAGTTTTTTTCTACCGGATTGTTGTTTCGGGTTGATAACCTACTTTGTGATATCTCAATTAGATAAAATAACCACTAATATCCTTACTAAAGACACCTTACATTCTATAATTACACGCCAGCCTTTGTCAAAAACGTAGGCAGTCTAGAGTGAAGGGTTAAATTGAATTTAAAAGCCATCCCTTCAGCGTTGTAATTCTGATGAAAATTAGAGTGCTACATAGCTACCTGCACCTGGAAAAACTCTTGATACTTTGCGAAAAAAAAATTATTTGTATCAATTGTCAATGATAGCATCGAAGCTGCCATATTTTGAAATGGCCAATGCTCCGTAGAGAAGTTTTGATAAGTAAAAAACGATGAATGCTTCTCAACGCAAACTGCATCCAATTTGATTTGGAAAGTTGAAGCAAGAACTAAACTTTTCTCGTAACGTTGTTGCAACTTAACAAAAGAAGTGCAGCAGATTGCGCCATACGCATCGTCAACTCCAATCGGAAGAATTTTCTTAAAGCTGGAGAATCCACCTGACAAAAGTTGAGACCGCAAATCCGCCGGTGCAAAAGACAAAGCCATGTATCCAGTCTACTATTCTTTGGGACAAGGTATCACCTGCACTGAAACCAAACAAACTAAAATGTGTAAACTAGCATTCTGTGTCACCAATGCACAGTGGGGAATCGCTGGCCATCGACCCAAAAATGAAAATGCGAATTTAATTTCAATTATATTTTTCCTATAGTTGTATACTATTGAACTGTCAGAATCCAAATTTTTAGAACATTACGACAAAATTTGAGTTTTCTATGATTTTTCAAAGTGTGCTGGGTCAGCGTTTTTTAGCATTTTTCTTGAAAAAACATGGAATGTTGCGAAATTTCCTGGGGCCTCAAGGGTAACTTGTATCTTGATGACGTCTAAGGAAAAGTTGTCTGTAAAATAGTGGAGAATAAATCCTCATCATTGGATAATGTATAATCTCATTGAAATACTCAAAAAAATTAGGCGGAATAAAAAAATTACGTATTTTTTGCATAAAACAGCGTTTTAAGTTTAGACGGCAGGGTTTTGCACTATTGGCACTAGTTTTAAACGATAGCTTGGAAAAAATTCTTTCAAAAGCATCTAGTTCGATCCTGCGCAGAGTTGCGCAGAGTACCCTTCTTTCGAAGAGAAACAACAAGTGTTCGGCACATTTCAGATTTTAAAAATGAAAATTTGAATTGCACACTGAAAACAGTCAACAGAATAAGGAATGGCTCGTATTAGTCTGATAATAACAGCGTTTTCAAACATGTTTCAGTATGATTAATCACACTGTTTTCAAATTAACAAGTTTAACCCATCAATATTCCGATATCTAACGCAGTATTAAAAACTAATCATTGTTTATGCTTCGTATCACCAGCACTGAGTACCAAAATCATAATTTAAATTTGTATCATACCAGTCACATGTAAAAACAATCGTGTAAACACAAACCATGACATAATAAATCACCTGCTAATTTCTACATAACAAATAGTGAATTACTATTTTGACGTTAGAAACTGTATTTTGAAAATTCTCCTTGAAGATATTAAAACTGTATTAAAAATGAACACAAAAATGTAGATGAAAGTAGAAGTGAATAAAAAGAAGAATGCGATAAAAAGACGCAATTTAATATAGTCACTTTGAAAAAAAAAAACGAGTCAAAAGTAATTTTCATCACGAAGCATATTTTTCAATTGATTTTTTTTTTTATTTTCTTAATAACTAAATAATATTTTTATGTTTTTTATGGCATATGAAAGTCTTTAAAGTATCATGCATTTTGTTCTCCAAAAATTGAAACCGACGTAGAATTTTCCTCATATAATGTATATAAAAAACATGAAAATTCCCCTGGCGTCAAAAATACACATTTTCATGCAAAAATAGCATTAAATTCGGAGTCAGTGTCCCAAAATTATATAAAAACCATGTATTTTCCATGATTTGAAGACATTTTTTTGCTTGGCCAGGAATTGTATGGAGTCGCCCCACTGTGCAATGCGGCCCAGCTCTGTAACGAGGATAAATCAACAATAAAAGCACACCGGAAAGTTCTTGTTTAATTAGTTTTAAACGAGAGTCTCTTCTTTCAGCCTTTCCGGCCTTTTCCCAGGCGAGGGAGGGAGTGGGGATGGCGTATCGGAATTGAAATTAAATCTAGCAGCTGAAGCCACTGAATGCCGGCTCTATCCGGTATTCTTCTGGTTTTATTCTCAATTGAAAATAGCTTGTTTGTTAGCTCAGACTACCAGCAGAAGATAACTTCCTCGAACGTGAATGACCGGAGGAGTTGTCAGTTCTCTTTTGAAAACAATTTTTATGACATGAGAATTCTTACTTTTTTTCGAGTGTATTTGAGTAATGGTTTTGATTGAGATACCTTTGTATAACGATTGTTTAGGAAAACGATTTCTATGCCCAGTATTTTTGCATCCTTTCATATCTACAACACCTGACCGGCCAGAGTTCGAGCAGCTTGCGAGTGAATGGAAAATGAATGACGTTTATGAAAATATGTATTTGCAACATAAGTCAGAAATATCTAATTCGATTGTTCGCATTTAGTTCCAGTGCTAATGAAAACCAATCAATTTTCTCTTTTTAATAAACGCAACACCCTTGCATAGGCAATTTCTTTATTCCCGCAGCCCACCTAGTTTTGATGTGGAGCTGTTGTCAAAACCAGGGGGATCTATCTGTCAAACATCGTGTAACCAACATATTCAGCAACATGGCGTTTGTTTTGGATTTTGTTCTTTGTTCATAAAATTGATCGATGTGAAATACTATAGAATAGGAACTTTTTTGAGAATGAGCATGAGCATTGATGACCGTACATATCGTAGTTGCACCTCCGTGATTGACCTGAGCTAGTGAAGTTGCACAGAGAACCACACAGATAGTTTTTGGGATGTTATACCATCTTCAATGTACAACAATTCAGTAATTCTCACTTTAAAAAGATCAATAACGGCGCCTGCCACGTCCTCACAGTCGTTGGGGAAAAATAGGAAGAAGATTGTTAGTTCGACAAACGTTGTTATGAGACCGAGTTCACCTCTGCATCTCTATGGATGTCACAGGAAGGGTATTTGTGTTAGTATGATGGGATAGGAAAGATTAGGATTCGCCGTGGTAGGCAATACGATCAGATATTTTTGAATCCCGCGTGCGAAGAATATTTTTTTAAACCAAATAATGAATAATCAGATACAAAAGCTAAGCGCGAATCAACGAGCTGATTCGCAGACACCGATTTTATGTCCTGTGAGCAGTGGTGGGCACCATTCCGCTAATTCGCTAATTAGCGACGCTAAAATTCAGTTAGCGATTTAGCGATTTCGCTAGTTTTTGAGCTGGTTAGCGAAACTGTTAGCGTCGCCAAAATTTTGGCCTTCGAAACGCTAATCGCTAATTCGCTAAATTTTGGAGAGAAGCGACAATAGAAATATTTAGAAAAACTGTGAATTGCTGATGGCGTACGTAAATTGCTTCGAACGATGAACATACTTTAATGCGAAAGTTACTTTTGTCAGTTTTTTACCCTAGAATTCCAGTTATCGTACAAGCCACAGGTGCATTTTGAAGAACAAGCACAAGGTCTAGATTGTATTTTCGGCACACCAAGAACTTTGATAAATTGCAATGCGCTTGAAATGATGACAACTTTGGTTCTACTTTTTCGATTCAGATAATAATTGAATTTTTATGAAAACATTCCTAAGAGTATCTATTTTCAATGCAAGGTAAATAACTTTTGTTATTCTTGTTTTTACAAAATCAAATATTAATACCGTTTCGTGAACCTCTTACTGTAAATAGCTTTGAAAAGTAATTGTTATCGTTTGTTTAACCAAAAAAGATCAAAGTAGTCCAAATCTTACATAACACGAGCAATGAATGTAGCGATATGACTATTTACATATTAAAAAGTTAGCGATTAGCGAAAGTTCCGCTAATGTGGGTTTAGCGTTTAGCGTTTAGCGATTATCGAGCTAAATTTTCCGGTTAGCGACTTAGCGATTAGCGTCGTTAAATTTTCGATTAGCGGTGCCCACCACTGCCTGTGAGAATAAGCTACGCGATACGAATCTCCAGATCACCAGTCACAGTAAACCGAACTTAAACGATTAATCACTGTACTAAAAACAAAACCTATCTTTCTTTTTTTTTTTTGTTTTTCTCGAAGCAATAAAGTTGATATATTTTATAATAAAAACAATACTGTGAACATTCAATATATATCGCGATAACGTTGTTTGAAGCGGCCACTATACGGTATAAAGTTGCTATCTTCATCACATTTGACATGTGACTTATATTCGAATGCGAGTTGTGAAAAGTAAATTATTTTCAATCGCGGGTATTGTCGCATCCAGCTTGCTCATGTGTTAGAAAAACTATATGAATATTCGCCGTTAATATCAATCGATAACGCAAAAAATACCTAATGAAAGATAAAAAGATAAATTAAGAAAAAAAGAAGACACACACACCTAAACCAAAACGTCCTGAAATTAATTGTGTTTCGTCTATGAATATATAGAAAAAAATTAGCTTGGAGCTAAAAATAACTATTCAAAAGCCAGAGAAGTCATTAACAGCAAAGAAAAAATAATGAATATAGAAACAAAGTAATTGGACAAATTTAAAGTTCAAAATTTCAAAACATTTTAACAATTCAAAAATATCGCGAAACGGACAAACAAGTTGTGTGATACGCGTCTTCTCTCAGGTAAGAAATATGAATATCCACAATGAGTAAAATATGTAAAAACGCTGCACTTTGCGTCGTCTAGCCTCAGCACACAATCAGCCCAAGAAATCGTGGGATAAAACACACACGCGGATACTAAAAAATAAGTATTTGATTCATGTCGGTGGAAGCCACCAGCAGTTTAAATGAACATGTCTGTAAATGTATGCACTCATCTTAGACACCGAAGCAGCATTCAGTGAGTCAAGCACGCCGCCGCGCTCGCAGTCGAGCACATACAAACCGTTTCCATGATTTCAGTTGCCGCTCTCTCGGCTCCTGCCTCTCAGCAGAACTTGCCATCGGCGACAAGCATATGTACAGCGTAGCACTGGAGAAGAGGTTTCACTGCGATGAACCTTAGACACAATACACTTTTCGCATGAACACGAACGCGTTTAAGAAATGTCACCAACACAACATTGTGCTATTAAGACAGCCATTTGCAGAGCGATAAACTGTACAAGAAAACTTTATTAAAATTCTAATTCTTAAATTCCTCCAACTCGTAATTCATCTCAAACATACTGTAATCAACAAGGGATTTTTTATTAATTCTGTATGCCTGAAGGGCACTGGGTACTGAAATGCCACTGCGACATTCTTGCTGATTGTCTTTTGTGGCGGGCCCCGATTGTTGTGCACAGGTTACGGATTGCTCGTACTCATTGATGGAGTAGAACTGTTTTGTTGTAAACCTGTACCCCGATTAGGCACAACATAGTTGATGAAACTAGTTACCTGTTTGGGATTAGAGCTCCATACTTGGTATGGAGTAAAAAGGTAGCTTCCTAAGAAGTTGTACCTAGAGGAAGCAAGAGCTTCGCAGGAGCAAAGCAAATGCTCTGAACTCTCTGGTTCAGATTTGCAGAATCGGCAGGTGTCGTTCAACACTATGCCGATTTTCTTGAAATGATAAAAAGCGGGACAGTGTCCGGTGAGGAGTCCCGTGATTATCCGTAGGTCATTACGATTTAGACTAAGTAGCTTTCTGGCGGTTCCAGGGTTCGGATAGATAAACTGTTTAGCTTGTCTACAACCCTGTGCCTGTTGTCATTGGGATACTGTTTCTAGCCCTTCCCAAGTTAGTAGTTCGCTTTTGATAGCGGAAATGGACGTACCCAGAAACGGCTCGGGGCCAATAAACCGCTGAGCTGATGCCCGTCTTGCTAGGTAGTCAGCGTGTTCATTACCCTCGACTCCGCAGTGTCCGGGCACCCAAAACAGAAAAACTGAATTCTGTCGGGAAAGTTCCCGTAGAGTTTCAATGCATTCCCAAACAAGTTTGGAAGCGCATTTGACGGACTTAGGTGCTAGTAGTTCTGCTTGACTGTCCGAGAATATACCGATTTTCGCATGTCTGTAGTTGCGTTGCAGACATATTTTTGCGCAGATATATATGGCATATACCTCTGCTTGAAAAACGGTGGGCCATTTTCCCAGGGAAAACGTTTCCCTGATACCGGGTCCGTATATACCAGATCCCGTTAGGGATCCCATTTTCGAGCCGTCCGTATAAAAACTGACGATGCCAGGTGGAAGATTAGGCCCTCCATTGTTCCACATAGAGCGGTTTGTTTCAATCACACTATATGAAATATCCATGTTGGTCATAACGTCCATCCAGTGGTGTGGTTAATAGCGGAGTTAGTTTGAACTCCCTAAGTATGCGAAGGTGGCCGATTTGGTCCCCTTCAAGTATAGATTTCCTCCTTTGCAACCTTAGAGCGCCAAGCTCTACTTCCTTTTTCACATGAAGATGTAGAGGTAGTAGGCAAAGCATAGCTTCCATGGCTGCAGTTGGAGTTGTTCGCATAGCGCTGGTAACCGAAAGACATGCAAGTCTTTGAACTTTTTTGAGTTTGGCTTGCGCAGTCACTTCGTTCACCTTAGGCCACCACACTAGGGCAGCATAGGTGATTCTTGGTCGGGCAATGGTCTTGTAAGACCAGAGTTCCAAGTCTGGTTTCAGTCCCCAGGTTTTACCGAACAGAGCTCTGCAGGCCCAGATCGCTGAGATCGCTTTCTTAGCGGCATGATCCAGTTGTGCAGACCAGTTCAGTTTCTTGTCCAGAATAATTCCGAGATATTTGACTTCATTGCTGAAGCCCAGTCTAACTCCATTCAGAATTGGAGGAGTGATGGAGATATTCCTACGTCTGCCGAATGGAATTAGGACTGTTTTTAAGGGGTTTATGTTTAGGCCCTCCTGTAAACACCATGACATGGTGGTATTCAGAGCCGTTTGCATTCGGCGCGACAGAGTTGCGTCATCTTTACATCTAACGATGAGGACGATATCATCGGCGTATCCAATGACCTCATAACCAAGCTGTGAAAGCTTGTTGAGAAGTGCGTCGACAACTAGTGACCATAACAAGGGCGAGAGAACTCCTCCTTGCGGGCATCCCTTGATCACTGACATTGTTACAGACGAATCTCCCAAGGTTGCTGTGATCACTCTGCTAGAGAGCATTGCGTGTATCCAGCTCCTTGAAGTGTGGTCGATTCCCTTATGAGAAAGAGCCGTATCAATTGATGCAAAGGACGTGTTATCGAAGGCCCCTTCAATATCAAGAAAGGCACATAGCGCCGTCTCCTGATAACTCAGGGACTTTTCAATCAACGTCACTAAGCTGTGAAGAGCAGTTTCTGTTGACTTGCCGCATTGATAGGCATGTTGGTTCCTGTTCAGCGGGGAGTCTTTAAGAAACTCATCACGGATATATTTATCCATTATTTTCTCCATCAACTTGAGAAGTGATGAAGTCAGACTTATGGGTCTGAAAGTTTTAGGTAGGGTTTTGTCCTTTCTTCCAACTTTGGGGATAAACACTACCTTCACCTTCAGCCAGTTATCCGGAATATGGCCCAGGATAAAGCTGGCTCTGAAGAGGTTGATGAGTTCGGACATGATAACTGCGGCCGATTTTTGTAGAAAGATGGGTAGTATGCCGTCTGGACCTGGAGACTTCATAGGGTCGAATGAGCTTAGAGCCCAGCCTATTGAAGCTTCTGTGAACAGTCGACGGGCCAGCAGGATGGACTCCCGAGACGCCATATGTCTCGAATTGTCCTGCCGCGACCCATCACTATTCAGTTCTTCGGTCTCTGTCGATCCAGGAAAGTGGGTGTTCATAAGAACCTCCAGCGTTGGTAGTGACAGTGAGGCATCCATCCTCTTTCCTCACTTGTCCTAAACCGTTAGTATGGTCTTTGGACATCGCCTTTTGGAGCCGCGTAGCTTCCGGCAGAGTTTGGATTCTTTCACAGAAACTAACTCTGGATTTCCGTTTAGCCTTGCGTAGCTCGGCGTTGTACTTAGTGAGGGACGCCCTGTAGTCGTCCCATTTAGACGTGACTTTTGCCCTGTTGAACAACCGCCTAGTTTCCCGACGAAGGTCACTTAGTTGATCATTCCACCAGGGTACGTCACGTCGTACTGACCGCTGTGTTAGTGGACAGTTAGCGTCGAAAGCATCCATGATTCTGTTTTGTAGATCATTTGCTGCCGAATTCAGGTCAACAGAATTTCGAATGTTGCTGTAACTG
Organism: Wyeomyia smithii; assembly: GCF_029784165.1. Taxonomy (NCBI): domain Eukaryota; kingdom Metazoa; phylum Arthropoda; class Insecta; order Diptera; family Culicidae; genus Wyeomyia; species Wyeomyia smithii. The sequence goes on from NC_073695.1 coordinate 68,208,478, forward strand.
AAAGCTCGTGAATCGATCAGGTGTTCCTTAAAGGATTCCCAATCTGTATTCTTAGGATTTCTGAACAGCTCTCTTTTCAGAGGGTTAGCCTTTATATTAAAAACGATGTGTCTGTGGTCCGACAAACTAGTTTCATCGGAGACATGCCAATTTTTAATCCTTTCAGAAATAGAGGCGCTACACAGGGTGAGATCATGGACCTCCTGTCTGATAGCGTTGATAAACGTGGGGTTATTCCCTATATTACATACATTGACATCGTTAGAAGTAAGGTATTCAAGTAGGTACTCACCCCTGGTGTTGGTGTCCGAGCTGCCCCAGATCGTGTGGTGAGCGTTGGCATCGCAGCCGATCAGAAACGGCTTGTTGATGGCCTTGCAGTACCGCACGAGCGCAGCAACTTCGGGTGGCGGTATATCACCTTGGTCGCCCGGGAAGTAGGCCGACGCGACAACCATTTCCTGCTTTCCTCTGGTTGTCGGTACTTCAACCGTGACGGCAACGACGTCGCGTTGGATAAATTCTGTAATAGGTAAAAATTTTAGTTCTCTATTTAGCAGAATTGCAGTCCTTGGTTTAGTCTGCGTGTCACAGTAGATAAACCTACCGTTAGGAGCGTTAAGTCCGAGAACTTTGGATTCGTTGATCCACGGCTCCTGGATGAATGCAGCCGCTAGCTGCTCTTTGGCGAATCTCCTGCAAAGAACACCCGAGGCGCCTTCTGCGTGATGGAGATTCGCTTGCACGCAGCGAAGGCTGCTCACTTTGCAGTGAAATTGCCGTCTTTACCCGGATCGGAAGATGATCCTGGTATTGGCTGACGGCTGCCAACAGCGGTTTGTCTGGTTGATGGAAGTTGCTCTTCCTCACTGTTCGGCTTTGGTTGCAGCAGTCGATTGGCAACATAAGGTCGTTGCGCACACTGTGGCGGTTTTTGACTCCGGGGGGTGCGACTGTTCGGTGGTTGATGCTTCACACTCTTGCGAGTCTTCGGTGGAACCGTCCGAGCGGCCGCGGGGTTGCGTTGTTTGGGTGGTGACAGGGCACTCACGGGGGAGCATCCTGCGCGTACCTTCCCAACCGCAGGGTTGCGTTTGGGTGGTTGTGGGGCACTCCCGGAGGAGTTTCCCACGCGAACCTTTAGCCCATTCGCAGGATCGCTTTGCCTGGGTGGTGGCAGAGTACTTCCGGGGGAGTTACCGGCACGTACCTTCCCTGACATTGCGACGGAGTCTTTCCTACCTGTGACGTTCGGCCTCCCGCTTACCTTTCGGATGCGTGCTTTGCCGAAACCGTAGTGCAGTTCATTGTTTCTCAACGAGTTTTGCCGATTCTTCGTCAATATCCAGAACTAGTTCGACCAAGGTCTTTACCAATTTGCGGTTACAGACTCGCCACATTTTGGTAGAGAGATGGTCGTTCTGATTCTGGAGTGAACGAAGAATCTTCTCGTCCGGAGAGTTCGCACTGTCCGCGAAGTAACCGACATACCGTCTGGCCTTCGGCAGATCCTTCACGAAGTTGTGCTCCCTCCCATGGTACGAGAGAAGGTACCTCCCTTTCCAACCACTGCACTGTGTCAACACCTTAGCTTAGGGGTTTTAACCATTGGATTTTACGCAACAGCCATGGTTAAGAGCTGTTGCAACCATCCTCCTTTACAGGGGCTTTGGACCCTCTGCTACAGTTCTCAATGATTCAAGTCTATTCGTAAAGGCTAAACTGAACCAAGAAAACCGTAACAGGCGGAGTTAAAGCCGTTCAATAAGGGATATCCTCAACTGCAACTATCACTCGAATTTCACAATTTTTTGCACTGTGCACCACAATTAAACGCAATTATTAAAGACGCGATAAACAAAGCGTACACGCTGCGGGCTTCTCTCACTCCCACTATAGAATTGGAACTTTTTTTTTATCAAAACTCGAGAAACCGCGGAAAACTTTCATGAATGTGTTGTGTAGTAATTTTTTTCTAGTGTGAGAGCGAAAAGTTCTTTCTGCAACCATTTCAAGTTAAATTGAATTTTTGCTGGACTTTTTTCACATCTGTCAGGGGAACCGCAGACCATTGAGATGTTGGATACGCAGCAAATATATGAAACTTGACAGCGATAGCATAGTCCTGGTCAAAATACTTTCTATCCGCTTGATTTTGGCTCAGTTTTGACCTGGCAGCACCTACAAGGCGCACCCTAAAACTTGTCTGTGTTTTAACCCACCTCCGCTTGGGCTTAGCTCGTAAACAGCTACTATCTGGCATGTCTTTCTCACTTGCGTTGTAAATCGCAATGTCTTGTCTTCATTCCTGCGTAGATTTTCAGTGACCCAATGGAATAAAGAAATTCGCTGATAGTCTGATGAAATATTTCGCGCGCATCGTTTACGGTCACGAAATAAAATACAGTGCTTTTTCGCTTTTTTCAACAGTCGTTTTTATCACTACTCGCCAAATTCACGTTCGATTTTCTCACGGTTTTTTTCGTTTTTATCACGCTTTTAAAAAAAACTTTAAATCAAGAATTTTTTTTTCCGTGTTGGGTATTTTATCACTGCGATCAATTTTTTTATCTTTTGTGACAACAATAATGTACGTCCAGTTGTAGAAAATACATTCGAAACATCATTTTCACTTGTGCCTTGTGTCCTTGCATGTGTATAGTTTTATGAACTCATTTTATTTGATCTATTTTCTGAGACAACCAAGTGTCATTTTTTTTTTTCTTCACATAACATTTATTTGACACGGCACAAATACAATTTAATGTTTAACGGCGCCAATTATATCTGATGACTTAAAAACTAAAGCAAATTTTTTATCCTCGCTGCCGACTACGAGCTGAAATTAAGTCTAACTTAAAACTAGCATGGGATTTCCAATCAGTGTTTTGTTGTTCAATGGTCGTCTGATAATCGTCGAATGGCATGTATGGATTCGTTCTGCTGAGCCACGATGTCGTGAGTTGGGACAGAGGCTCGTAGTCCTTGGGTCCTGGTTCTGTTGTGCGGGGTCTGGTTGCTGGTTTTGTGCTTAAGGTTCAAACGTGTTCTTGTCGTTTTGTTGGGTGTAGACGGAGGGGAACGGGACTAGACTGGGGCGTGGATGGATTTCAGGAAAACGTATATAAGGGACATGTAGGATAGGTCACGGCTCGCCAAGACATCACGAACAGGAACAGCCGGCTGTCTACCCTCGGCCTGCAGGGAAGCTATTAATTTAGACCTGGCGTCACGGTGTACAGGGCATGACCAAACCACATGCTCTATGTCGTGATAACCTTCACCACAGGCACAGATACCACTTTCCCCGAGCCCAACACGACGGAGGAGCGCGTCAAATCTATAGTGATTGGACATAAGCCGGGACATCACGCAAATGAAATCCCGACCTACATCCAACCCCTTGAACCACTGGTTCGTCGATACTTTGGGGATTATGGAATGTAACCACCTTCCCAATTCCCCTCTGGTCCAGTATTTTGCCAACTGATGATCGTATTCTGACGTACAAGTGCGAAAAATTCATTAAAGGCAATTGGTCTTTCATAAATATCACCGTTTGTTGCGCCCACCTTAGCCAAAGAGTCCGCTTTCTCATTACCCGATATCGAGCAGTGAGAAGGGACCCACGCTAAGGTAATCTGAGTAGATTTTTCGGATAAAGCACTCAGATGTTCCCGTATTTTCCCCAGGAAATACGGAGAGTGCTTAACATCTTTCATCGATCGGAGAGCCTCAATGGAACTGAGACTGTCCGTAAAGATGAAATAATGGTCCGTGGGCATTTTTTCGATAATCCCTAGGGTGTACTGAATTGCAGCTAATTCTGCGACGTAAACAGAAGCAGGATTATCGAGCTTATGGGAGACGGTTAAATTGTTATTGAAGATACCGAAGCCAGTGGACCCATCAAGAAGTGATCCGTCAGTGTAGTACATATTGTCGCAGTTGATGTTTCGATATTTATTGGAAAAAATTTTAGGGATCTGCTGCACGCGTAAATGATCCGGGATTCCACGAGTTTCTTCTATCATGGATGTATCGAAAAACACAGTAGAATCAGAAGTATTTGATAAGTCGACACGATTTGGAATATTCGAAGAAGGGTTAATATTTTGGGACATGTGATTGAAATACAATGTCATAAAACGGGTTTGAGAATTAAGTTCGATTAACCTTTCAAAATTTTCAATCACGGGACGGTTCAAGACCTCACATTTGATAAGAATACGAGAAGACAGGCTCCAGAAGCGGTTTTTCAATGGTAGTACTCCAGCTAAGACCTCCAAACTCATCGTATGGGTCGACTGCATGCAACCTAAGGCGATACGCAAACAACGATATTGTATTCGCTCCAGTTTGATCAAATGTGTGTTTGCTGCGGAGCGGAAGCAGAAACACCCGTATTCAATAACAGACAATATCGTCGTTTGGTAAAGTCTTATAAGGTCTCCTGGATGGGCTCCCCACCATTGTCCGGTTATTGTACGAAGAAAATTCACTCTTTGTTGACATTTTTTCATCAGATACCTCACGTGACAACCCCAGGTGCCTTTAGAGTCGAACCAGACACCAAGATATTTGTGTACCAAAACCTGAGAAATCGTTTTACCCATTAATTGTGTTTGAAGCTGAGCAGGTTCATGCTTCCTAGAAAAAACTACTATCTCAGTCTTCTCCGGAGAGAATTCGATACCTAGCTGTAAAGCCCAAGCAGACAAATTGTCCAAGGTATCTTGCAATGGTCCTTGCAAATCGGCAGCTTTGGCTCCTGTAACAGAGATTACACTGTCGTCTGCAAGTTGTCTTATCGTGCATGAATTTGCCAGACATTCGTCGATGTCATTTACATAAAAGTTGTAAAGAAGGGGGCTTAAACATGAGCCCTGGGGAAGACCCATGTAGCTAATGCGAAAAGTTGCCAAATCGCCATGCGTAAAATGCATGTGCTTTTCGGACAACAAGTTGTGCAAAAAATTGTTCAAAATTGGAGAAAATCCTTGTCGGTGAAGTTTACCCGAAAGAATGTCAATAGAAACGGAATCAAAAGCCCCCTTAATGTCCAAGAACGCAGACGCCATTTGTTCTTTACGAGCATACGCCAGCTGAATATCTGTTGAAAGCAACGCAAGACAATCATTCGTCCCTTTGGCACGGCGGAAGCCAAATTGAGTTTCTGATAGTAGACCATTTGATTCGACCCAGTGGTCTAAACGACGGAGTATCATTTTTTCCATCAATTTCCGGATACAGGATAGCATTGCAATCGGCCTATAAGAGTTGTGATTAGAAGCTGGTTTCCCTGGTTTTTGGATGGCGATCACCTTCACTTGCCTCCAATCCTGCGGTACAATGTTTTGCTCCAGGAACTTATTGAACAAGTTCAACAAGCGCCTCTTGGCATTGCCGGGTAGATTCTTCAACAAGTTGAATTTGATTCTATCTAATCCAGGCGCGTTATTGTTACAGGACAGGAGGGCAACTGAAAGTTCTGCCATCGTAAAAGGTGATTCTATCGCGTCGTGGCCCGGAGACGCATCGCGAACAATATTTTGCTCAGGAACAGAGTCCGGACATACTTTCCTGGCAAAATCAAATATCCACCTACTTGAAGACTCCTCGCTTTCGTTGACCGTTACGCGATTCCGCATTCTTCGGGCTGTGTTCCAAAGAGTGCTCATCGATGTCTCCCTCGACGTCTCGTTCACGAACCGACGCCAATATCCACGTTTCTTTGCTTTAGCCAAGCTTTTAAGCTTGGTATCAAGCTCCGAATACCGTAAATAGTCGCCAGGTATACCTCCCGTCTGGTAGGCCTTAAACGCGTCGGATCTTTGCGTGTAAACATCGGAGCACTCTTGGTCCCACCACGGAGTGGGAGGCCGTTCTTTGATCGTTACGCCGGGATATTTCTTCGTTTGGGCTTGCAACGCGGCGTCGAGAATCAAGCCCGCGAGGAGGTTGTATTCTTCAAGTGGTGAATGATGTTGAATCGACTCGACCGCTTTTGAAATCATTTCCTCGTATAACTTCCAATCGACATTTCGTGTGAGGTCATACGGAATGTCAATTGGTCGCATGCGAGTTGACCCGTTAGTAATTGAAATAAGAATAGGCAGATGGTCGCTACCGTGAGGATCGAGGATTACCTTCCATGTGCAATCCAACCGTAGCGACGTCGAACATAAGGATAGATCCAAAGCGCTTGGGCGCGCTGGAGGTTTCGGGATACGTGTCATTTCACCGTTGTTTAAAATAGTCATGTCGAAGTCATCGCAAAGGTTATAGATTAAAGAGGAGCGGTTATCATTGTATGGGGAACCCCAAGCCACGCCATGAGAGTTGAAGTCTCCCAAAATCAAACGTGGCGAGGGAAGAAGTTCTATTAAATCAAAGAGCAGCCGTTGCCCAACCTGTGCTCTGGGGGGAATATATATTGAGGCAATACAAAGCTCTTTACCTTGTATTGTCATTTGACATGCGACAACTTCGATGCCTGGAATCGAGGGGAGGTTAATACGATAGAAAGAATAGCACTTTTTAATCCCTAAAAGTACTCCTCCATATGGGGTGTCTCGATCAAGGCGAATAATATTAAAATCATGGAAGTTGAGATCAATATTTGAAGTAAGCCAAGTTTCACAAAGGGAAAATGCATCGCATTTGTTTTTATTTATCAAAACTTTAAACGAATCAATTTTTGGTAAAATACTTCTACAATTCCACTGTAAGACAGAGATAGAATCCTTCATATACGCAGTTGAATTAGGCATCGAAGGATACAATCGCTGCAAGGAGAGGCCATTGGGCAGTCAACTGCTTCAAAAATGATCTAACTGTTGGGAGGAATGCTGTAAGAAAAATTTTAATTGGATCGGGTACATTGAAAGTTTCAAAAATCCAGTCCACAATGTCAGAAAATTTCACTAATCCAGAGTTTGTTTCATCAACTGGGAGTGTAAAAGGAGCAACTGGGGTTTTAGATGTTCCTGGCAGTGCTGGGAACTCCTTCTGGGACTTTAAATTTGCCAGCCCAGGAGGAGTTTGCTTCGGTTTTTCCGCAGCACTGTTTGGTTTGTTTGTAACCTTCATTTCACTTTGAGAAATCTTAGGACCTTTTCTGGGAAGTTTAGGAGAGGAAACACTTTTCCTCTTTCTAGACTCCCCAGGATTGGCGTAAGATGCTCCCGCTGGTGAATCGTCAGAATCGGTTTCCTCAGAGGGCAACAGATCGAAGGGGTTCGAAGTAACGGGAGAAGTGGTAACGGTCTTCTTCAGCATGTCAGCGTAGGAACGCTTTGAACGCTCTTTGAGAGACCGTTTTATTTTATCCCTGCGCTGCATGTACACCGCACATGTCGAGAGCTCATGCAGATTTTCTCCGCAGTGAATACACTTTTCAGCGTTAACACTGCAAGAATCTTCCGCATGAGACTCCCCACACTTGCCACAACGTGCCTTATTGCAGCAGTAGGCGGCTGTATGGCCTAACTGCTTGCAATTCAGGCAGTTCATGACGCGGGGCACGTAGAGCCTCACAGGGAGACGAACCCGGTGGATCGAGACGTGGCTTGGTAGTGCAGACCCGGCGAACGTAACTCGAAACGAGTCTGACGGAGTGTATACTGTTTTGCCACCGATGATCGATGCTGACCGCAATTGCTTGCAGTCGAGCACCTTTACTTCGGGACACGTTTTGTTCTTAAAGCACCCTTTGGCACTTTGCAGTATACACTCGACGGACAGACTCGAATCGGTTATGACACCGTCGATCTCCACGTCTCGTGCGGGTATGTAAACGCGATACTCGCGTGTGAAGAGCTCAGAGCAAGCTATATCGTTGGCCTCTTTCAGGTTACCGACCACGACACGGAGCTTGTTAGGCCGGACCTTGGAAATTTCGGTCACGCCCTTGTACTCCTTCGTCAGGTCTTTAGAAATCTGCAAGAGGTTCAACTTTTTCGATTTCGGTCCTGCCTTTGGCCGAAAATAAACAGTATAGCTGCCCTGGGCTCCGTCTGGGTAAAGCCTGGGGCGAGGGGGGACTGAAGAATGAACAGGGGAGGGGGTAACAGAAGGGTCAGGGTCAGAGGGGTTCGGGGATGGTGGCGCGGGAGGCGAGGGATCTACATCCATCGCGCTAAGTTTAGCGCACTAGCGCTGACAAGAACACGTACCTTTTTATTTCTCCCTTCCAGTAAGGTTGGTTGTCCGATCGTTCGAAGTAGCAGCCGTTACAGCCAGCAGCACCAATACAGCAGCACCAAACAGCCACCAGCAGCGAGCCAGGTGTGAGATCACTCCACACAGCGATACGACTCGCTGACACTGATGGCTTCTTCTTTTTCCTCGTTTGTGTCTCGTCCACTGCTGTAGCACAATCCAGCCAGCAGCCAAATCGGCTTACGCACCAGCTGGCAGTCACGATGCGAAACAGTTGCACAAAGGAACGACCTTGAACCCGGATTTATTTCACTCGACCAGGCAAACAATGCCAACACTTGTTCACACGTCTTTTGTTTTATACTCTATCGGACCGATCACCAAACACGTCCAGTACTGATGCGTGTTCGGCACAGAATGAACCAAGTGTCATATCTGTTACAAATAACTTTTGTCATAATTTTGAGGAAAATGCCGTGAAATACGTATTTCATTTACTTTGTAACAAAAATAACGTATTATTGAAGCAGTTGAGAAAAAAGATCTGCAATCAACTCAAATAGCTTATATCCCCTTCAACCATGAAAGTGCATCATTTTACTCAAAATATCATAAATTTCAATTGAATCCAACACAAAAAATTAAATTTTTATCATCTCGCTAAATTCACGGTTTCGCCAAATTCACGGTAAATTTTTTTTGACCGTGATAAAATCGAAAAAGCACTGTATACTGAAAATCCTACCAAATGTTCTCCACCATTTCTATTGGCAGAGCGAAAATTAAGATCAAACATGAAATGACAAAATTGATCCAAGTGCGGACGTTCCGGAGCCGGCTTCTTTCGGGGTAGTATTTTCCCATCCACCACTTGTTGCGTAATGCTACTTTACTGTAAGTAAACTTACAAAATTACAGTTTGGACAACAAAACTCAGAATAATGAATTTTCAGTAAACTTGAAACAGCGAAAATCAAATGAACGCTTGTTTACTGCGACTTCTTTTTAGACGAAAAATGACAAAATGAAGGAAGAGACGATGAAAGCGAAATATTTCCTTGTGGTGGTACCATTAACGTTAGTTTTGTAGTCTAGCAGTACTAATAATAGTAGACGGAACTTTGGCGTTTATATGATACTTATTTTGTACATGATAAACTTGTGTATACGTTGGGTAATGAGCAATTTAACAAATAAAACGGGAAACCAATTTAATCGACCATTTTTGATGCCAATTTGTGCTATTGGTTTAATTTTTTGGAACACGACTCATTTTTGAGAAGCTGCTTTCAAAAATGGGATTTTCATTCGGAAACTCAAACAAACTAACAACGAAACTGAATATACGTCCTGGTAAATTAGTCCCTAACAATGAGCATTTTAAATGCAAGTGAAATAAAGCGCAATGAAACAGAAATCAGTTTACGAACGAAGTGATACAAAGAAAACTGACAAACTGTATGATTAAATTGTAGCATGAAATCGCTTTCAGCAGACACATTTGCACTGTTGACCAGAGAGGACCAGAGTCCTTTCGCAAATCAGAATGGGCAGAAAATATAAGGCACTCGAGCGGAACCGGACACAGTATGCTTGGTAGAGCTAAGCTCTAGCAACGCCGGGTGCCGACTTGTAGCATATCTTTCGTCTGTTGCAAATTGCGACAACATGTGAACTCGAATAATCTATGCTCGTCACATTGACTCAATTCGTTGATTCAAATGCAGCCACGGCAGTGCTGGAATTGCATGTTATTTGTGATGCAAATATATCTATGAATATTCGATATTTTCTGTGGATGTGCTCGTTAAAATGCATAATTGAATGAAGAGCAGCTGGACTTGCTTCGCAGATGTTCTGCCAACATTGGTAGAATGCAATTAAATTTCTGAATAAGTTCGAAAACACTAGCCATGTGGCAAAAAAACTCTTCTAAAATAAGTCTCGTCGCGTTGCTTTTACCCTTTCCGTAAAAATATTCCAGCTTTTGTTTGTTTTGCTACTACTTTTCAAACAATCCATTGAATTAGTTTGCTTTTGTGGTAACGTGAATTAATTCAAAAATAAGAAAAAGCTGATCATCTCAAACTAAACTTATTACATTACCGGTGCTGCATTTTATTTCCCCCTCAAACTCCGTTTTGAATGGCAAAAATAACTATGATGAAAAAAGAAAAATCAGTCGCACAACCAACTGTTAGTTCAGTAATTGTAAGTGTGCCGCAGTATCAGCGAAAGGAATATGTGTTCCAGTAAATTGCTAATTTAAAGTTTCAAATGTCACTGTCATGACGATCTCAACCGACTTAGCTGCTGCTGACCGAGAGACATGAAGCGTAACTTTTATAGGGTGAAGTTAACTCTAATAGCCCCTATGTGAGCTTTTCCAAAGTTTCGCAGAAAAAATTGTTTGGAAACATCTCATAGACTTTTGAATTAAAACGAAAGAAAACTTGACACTTGAGCGTTCAGGTGCAGTCATGTCAACCTAGCTGCACAGCTGGGTTCCAGCTGGCGTTGAACGGCGAAGGAAGTAATTCTGCACCTCCGATGAACTTACAATTGTGCACAGCAGCATCATAATCGTAAAGAGAAAGAGATAACGATAACGTGAAAAAATAATAAAAGTGTGTGCCCCACTTCGCCCTAAGTTTATACTGCCAGGATTATGTCAGTGAGAGTGATATGGAACTTTCACTGTCACGATCCTGGAAAAATCTAGTGTAAGAAAAGCGACGATGCTCAAACCTATTCACTTTACGTTTTCCTTTCCGATACGCATATCTGCTCTAAATTTAGTCCTTTTTCTTTAGTGTGCAGTAAATGCGCCAGATGCTGCCACCACAGGAACGAATTGAAATAAAAACGAGACATCCCATGGTTTCTGTCATGGTCTTGATTTATAGTGGCGGAATTTAGTTGGGTCACGTCTCGCCTCGTGTTTTCCGGTTTCGTCCCTTCAGTTGAATTTAATACTATCATAAATCGTACTGCCGTGGTTATCTCTGTCTATACACACTGTGATTGTTGATTATTGATCTGTAATCACATTCGAAATTCACCGGAAGGTCTAACAGGATTGGACTTCCTAACCGGAAGTCCTATAAACAGCAACTTTTGCGTCTACTAGACACTCATATACACACACATGTATATATATTTATATATATATATATATATATATATATATATATATATATATATATATATATATATATATATATATATATATATATATATATATATATATATATATATATATATATATATATATATATATATATATATATATATATATATATATATATATATATATATATATATATATATAACCTGAACAACGAAATGGTACGACAATCAGACACTCCAAATGTCCAAATATACCCTTTTTTTCCTCACCAGATACCAGCTTATGAAACCCTTAATTCCAAAACAGATAATAGAGCCGTGATGCTAACCGTCACAACTGACAATGAACAGCCGAATGCGGGAGATGTGATTCGGTAGTTTGGGAGTAACACTTTGTATCACGGGGGTGACAAACCTGTCAGCTACCAGACATTTGTTCCATTACCAACATCACTGATACTGGCACCCGGGAAATGATCAGTTTACCCTTCTCTTATATAGATTCGCTCCAAACAACCTAATATTGGCTGATGTTATTCAAAATATTATAGACAATTTTCGGGTAGTTCCTTGAATATATTGCATATTACATGAGATTTTTAGTGATACTAAGCATATTCTAGATTCGGTTGTCGCCACTCATGTCAAAAAAAACTCGAAAGCTGATGCATATGTAGTTTATCCACTCGACAGCAATGAAATTCGACAAATCCGACTATGAGACGTTTTTTATCAGACAACAGAAAAAAAACTTAACTGTAATATCCGTGATAAAAATGTGAACAACAGAATTCAAACTCAAAATACACTCAAACGTACCTGGAAAACGGCATTCTGTCACTATTTTTTTTATCTGAAAACCAACTTCGACGCACATTCCCGACAGCAGAATCTATGTTTGTTTTGTGGCCTAGGCACGCACGAATGACTCAAACGAATCCCATTGCGAGCAATCCATACAGGATTTACACGTGGTGCGATGTGTCCTCCATTTTATGTTGCTTCCAACGAAACCTGCAGGTCAGCTCAGCTCAGGTATTGCCGGGGAGCGAATGCTGGTCACGATTTTTCGGACCCGCTTGAATCTAGTCGAATGGTATCCCAAACCAACGGCCACTAGCGACGACGAAGGAACGTATTCCACCTGAACAAATAACAGCCGAACGGGATTCAAACTAAAGCCGATTCGACTTCCGGCCTAGGCTCACAACATCTGTTTAGTGCTTTCCGGATACTGACTATACATATTTGTGTACTTTTGTCAGGCTAGTAGAAAAATTAATTGCAAAATGATATTCAACTGATATACTGTTGATCAGCTGTAGTAATAATAATTTGAATGAAAATGGAAATGGTGTTACATCATACTGTTTTTCGGAAAGTTACTACATTTGCCTTCTTGAAGCTAAACAGAAACAACATTTGTATTGGGTCGTAGTTTAGTCAAAATCAACCAATTGAAGCACAAAGTAAACATATTGCAAAAAAATAAAACATAATCAGAAGAAAGTAGACACAACAATAATTGAAATTAACGACATAACAACAGACAGACAGGCAGACAGACAGACAGACAGACAGACAGACAGACAGACAGACAGACAGACAGACAGACAGACAGACAGACAGACAGACAGACAGACAGACAGACAGACAGACAGACAGACAGACAGACAGACAGACAGACAGACAGACAGACAGACAGACAGACAGACAGACAGACAGACAGACAGACAGACAGACAGACAGACAGACAGACAGACAGACAGACAGACAGACAGACAGACAGACAGACAGACAGACAGACAGACAGACAGACAGACAGACAGACAGACAGACAGACAGACAGACAGACAGACAGACAGACAGACAGACAGACAGACAGACAGACAGACAGACAGACAGACAGACAGACAGACAGACAGACAGACAGACAGACAGACAGACAGACAGACAGACAGACAGACAGACAGACAGACAGACAGACAGACAGACAGACAGACAGACAGACAGACAGACAGACAGACAGACAGACAGACAGACAGACAGACAGACAGACAGACAGACAGACAGACAGACAGACAGACAGGCAGACAGACAGACAGACAGACAGACAGACAGACAGACAGACAGACAGACAGACAGACAGACAGACAGACAGACAGACAGACAGACAGACAGACAGACAGACAGACAGACAGACAGACAGACAGACAGACAGACAGACAGACAGACAGACAGACAGACAGACAGACAGACAGACAGACAGACAGACAGACAGACAGACAGACAGACAGACAGACAGACAGACAGACAGACAGACAGACAGACAGACAGACAGACAGACAGACAGACAGACAGACAGACAGACAGACAGACAGACAGACAGACAGACAGACAGACAGACAGACAGACAGACAGACAGACAGACAGACAGACAGACAGACAGACAGACAGACAGACAGACAGACAGACAGACAGACAGACAGACAGACAGACAGACAGACAGACAGACAGACAGACAGACAGACAGACAGACAGACAGACAGACAGACAGACAGACAGACAGACAGACAGACAGACAGACAGACAGACAGACAGACAGACAGACAGACAGACAGACAGACAGACAGACAGACAGACAGACAGACAGACAGACAGACAGACAGACAGACAGACAGACAGACAGACAGACAGACAGACAGACAGACAGACAGACAGACAGACAGACAGACAGACAGACAGACAGACAGACAGACAGACAGACAGACAGACAGACAGACAGACAGACAGACAGACAGACAGACAGACAGACAGACAGACAGACAGACAGACAGACAGACAGACAGACAGACAGACAGACAGACAGACAGACAGACAGACAGACAGATCGTACAAAAAAATCGACCCAAAAAATCGATTGATTGACCTGAAAAAAATCGATTCTGCGAAAAACGGGTCGATCTCGCTCATTGCTTATTAAAAATCACACTTGATTTAATTTTTGAATGATGTTTAAAATATTTCAAAAATATTCTAAAATGACTCGAAAATTACATTAAAACGATTTATAACATTGTTCTGTTTCCAATGTGTCTTTAAAATTATTCCAGACATACAGACAGACAGACAGACAGACAGACAGACAGACAGACAGATCGTACAAAAAAATCGACCCAAAAAATCGATTGATTGACCTGAAAAAAATCGATTCTGCGAAAACGGGTCGATCTCGCTCATTGCTTATTAAAAATCACACTTGATATAATTTTTGAATGATTTTTAAAATATTTCAAAAATATTCCAAAATGACTCGAAAATTACATTAAAACGATTTATAACATTGTTCTGTTTCCAATGTGTCTTTAAAATTATTCCAAAGATTGTACCTGATAAAAATGCAACACTTTTTTTTGTGTTTGGTTTGTTTTTGCATGGGTAAAAATCGATTAAATTTTGGGTGAAACTAGCTTGGAGTGTTATGTTTACATTTGCAAAATTTCGTCACAATCTCTGAAGTGGTTATCGAGCTAGCTTCCAAGCAAGAAGCGCTCCGACAAAAAGTTATGGATGCGGGCGAGAAAAATCCAGACCCGTTCCAACAGGTCGACCTTGAAACAATTAGGATTCAACCATTTGACCGTGCTCCGTATGGTAAAATCGTTCAAAGAGGTCCAGACGACCCAACGGCGAGTTGGTAGCGGAAAAAATGGAACTTGATCGACCCTGTGAAGGCACGATATCTGAGGGAATACTTCAAGCGCAAACAGAACCTTTCGGTTTGGGATGTGACCAAGAAGATCAACTCTTCCGTGTAGCTCATCCAGCAGACAAAAAAGCGGGTTGGACTTCATGACTTCAACGTACGGAACCGGTAAGTGGTTGATGCAGCCGAAAGGTATCGTAATGGACGACGAGACATACTAAAATGATTCTCGAAAAAATTCTAAACTGATTCAAGAAAGCTCTTGAATGGTTTCAACAAAATCCTGGAACAATTCAAGGGTTCAAAATAATTCAGATTACCTCTTCAGTCATTTTAAAAAGATTCCTACATACTCTGAAATTAGTTCAAAATGATCTTAGAATAGGATAATTTGTCAGTTACATATTATTAAATGACTTCAAAAAATAGTGTAAAAGGATTCTAATCTTATTTTAAAATAAACTGTATTGTGATTCTATAATATTTGTAAAATAACAATAACATTATTGAGCTTGAGCTTTAGCTTGATTGATCACCACCGGTTGTCACTTCGTTACTGAGCAGTATCGACCGGAATTGCACATGGAATTTATCAATTATTGCTTAGGATTTTTAGCTCTTTGATGTGCATCTCCAATGATCCCTGCATGCTGACCAGTACCGACGCCTGCCAGTCCAGAAGATAGATCAAATAGCCCAGAAGATAGATCAAAGGAAGGAAGAAAAGGAAAGTTAGTTAGATATTGTTGCTACTAGAGAGTCGGATATACTCCTGCACACTCCACAAGCATCACGGGTGTGGAGGAGATTTGTGTTAGTGTGTTTGTCGCATTCCTTTTCGAAATTTCACCGTATGTAGTATCGCGATTCTTTGGTTGGTAAACGACTGGGCAGTGCGTACCAGCAGTACACCCGTACTAGTTGGCATAAAATAGACCCCAGTGTGGTCCAAAGCATAATGCCCAGCAACTTCTATCCCTACCTCCACGTGGTACCGACTGGGATACGAGCAACCAAGGGAAGATCGGTGAACCGGTGGGAACTTGGTCGTATGCTGACAGGGAAGGGGAAGCTGCTCTCCTAGGAGGGCAGCTTGTCCGAGCGTCTGTTCCCCATGTTAGGGGCGGCTCAAACAGCGTCTGATCTGGAGCGGAAGGCTGAATTATGAAATGCGGCGTCTCGCCAGCTACACCCAAGACGGCAGCCCCGTCGCGAGACTAGGCATCCGCAGCCCTAGTAAGGCAGCATGCCGAAACATTAAAATACTACGAACAATCAAGAATTGAATACGGACCGGAACAATTGGCAACGATCTAGGCGACGAAATAAGGACGATGATTGGAAGCTCGGTACATGGAACTGTAGATCGCTGAACGCCTCGGGTGACGACCGGATTCTGCTGGATCAGCTAGAACCCCGCCACTTCGACATCGTTGCGCTCCAGGAGCTTTGCCGGAAAGGAGAGAAGGTACGGAGGATTTGTGGCCGCAAGGCACAGTACTACCAGAGCGGCGGCACAACCAATGAGCTGGGTACCGGCTTTATAGTGCTGGGCAGGATGCAGAGTCGTGTGATCAAGTGGCAGGCGATCAGCGACAGGTTGTGTTTGTTGAGAATAAAAGGCCGGTTCTACAACTACACTATCCTCAATGTGCACAGCCCTCACGAAGGAAGACCCGATGTATAGAAAGAAGAGTTCTACGCACAGCTGGAGAAACTCTACGATGGCTGCTCGCGTAGAGACATCAAGATCGTCATCGGGGACATGAACGCGCAGATCGGTAGGGAAGAAATGTACAAGCCGGTGATCGGCCAACATAGCCTGCACACCGTGACGAACGACAACGGCCAGAGATGCGTCAACTTCGCAGCTTTCCGAGGACTGGCAGTCCGAAGTAGCTTCTTTCCCCGTAAGGACATCCACAAAACCACCTGGAGATCACCTGACCAACGTATAGCAAATCAAATTGACCATGTTCTCATCGACGGCCGGTACTTCTCTGACATTACAAACGTACGTACCTATCGCGGTGCGGATATTGGCTCGGACCACTACCTAGTTGCGGTATCATTGCGCTCAAAACTGTCGACCGTATATCACGCGCGACATCGCCGAACCCCGCGGCTCAACATTAAGCAGCTCCGGAACTCCCAGGCTGCGGAGGAATACGCGCAACAGCTTGAAGCGGTGCTACCCACAGCGGAGGGGCTGGGCGCATTGCCTCTCGAAGACGGCTGGTGCAGCATTCGCACAGCTATCGTGGAGACCGCAACGGCGACACTAGGAGTGGAAGCACCGAGTGGCAGAAACGACTGGTATGACGGGGAGTGCGCGGCAGCGGTGAATGAGAAGAACCGGACCTCGGCGATATACCTGGGCAGGTCAACGAGAGAGAACAAGGCCGAGAGAGAACAAGGCCAATTACAAACGGGCACGGAACGACATGACCACGGTTCTCAGACGAAAGAAGCGCCAGCAAGAGGATCGTGAGCATGAGGAGCTGGAGCAGCTATACCGTGCCAGCGAAACGCGGAAATTCTATGAGAAGGTAAACCAGTCCCGCAGAGGCTATGTGCCGCAAGCCGACATGTGCAACGACGCGGATGGGAACCTTCTCACGGATGCCAGCAAGGTGGTCGACAGGTGGAAGGAGTACTTCGATGGACACCTGAATGGCGAAACAGCAAACAGAAGCGGAGCAGGAACTGACCTAGGAGCACCAGCAGCGGATGACCGAGTACCAGCTCCCGTTGTGAGATCGGGAAGCTGAAAAACAATAAAGCCGCAGGCAAAGACGGACTGCAGAGCTCTTGAAACGTGGAAGAGAGACGCTGGCTAGAGTGCTGCACTGGGTCATTTCCAGGATTTGGGAGGATACCCTCGAGCCCCTTTGAATCGCGCAGAGGGTTGAGACAAGGTGATGGACTTTCCTGTTTGCTGTTTAACATCGCCCTTGAGGGTGTGATCCGGAGGGCGAGCATCGACACGAGGGGCACAATTTTCACAAGGTCTGTTCAGCTTCTGGGCTTCGCGGATGACTTCGACATCATATCGCGTAACTTTGCGACGGCGGAGGAAACTTACGCCCGACTGAAAGCCGAAGCTGGACGGATCGGATTGCGGATAAATGCGTCGAAAACAAAATACATGCGAGCGAGAGGTTCCAAGGAGAACAACATCAGCCTCCCAACTCAAGTCTCTGTGAAATCACTTCTCTTCAGCAACCTTACCGGCACCAGAAATAGAGGGGCGCAGCGTGCACGATGGCTCGACCAGATCGAAGGAGACTTGCGGGTGATGAGACGCCTGGGGAGCTGGCGAAACACAGCCCAAAACCGAGCAACATGGCGACGAATTCTTGATACAGCACGAGCCACCACGGCTCTCGTCTGATTGGTAAGTAAGTAAGTATCGCGATTCTAATTCTATCGACTGCGAGAGAGCGACGACGCGCACGTTCGTCTACCAAACCCAACCCCAGAGACGTACAAATGTTATTTCATTACGAGAACGGAGTTAAGGGTATGTGTGTATCGCGGTTCTATCGATGCAAGAGCAAAGTTATTTCAGAAGCATATAAATGTTCTCTACCTCTAGGTGTTTCGTACCAAGTGAGGAGGTGGTGATGGTGGTGATGAGGAGCCTGAGAACCCATGCTTATGTCCTTTGATAATTAAAAATGGCCTGACTCTAACAAGATTCGAACTCACAATCATCTGCTTATCAAGGCGGACTCTGTAACCTTATGGCTACCAGCTCCCTATTGTCAAATAACAATAACATTATTGAAGAAAAAAAATCCAAGAACGATTCTATATTGACTTTAAATGCTTCTGATTGATTCTAAAATGATTCAAAAATGACTTAATAATTTATCTAAATAATTCCAAAAAAAAAAAAAAAACAAACTAGTCACAGCTAAAATTGATATTAAGTATAAATACATTATAATTTTGAAATGATTTCTTAATTATGTAGGTAAATTGATATGGATGTGATTTTAAAAGCCTCCCTACTGAGTCTGACATTCTTTCCAAAGAATCCTACAAAATGTGCCTAATTATTCTTGGAAAAGGAGATTTTTTTCCTATAATTAAAGTATCCTTGCAACGTTAGGCGGTAACTTTTCGACGTTAGATGCCCAACTTTTGCCAGCTCCCGCAAGCATAGTAAATTCATTAACATTTTTCCCATTAACCCTTTCCGAAAAGTCAAACAAATCGTAACTGGTTTACCCTGTGCATTAGTTTAGTATTTCACCAGATTGCTTGTCATAAAATAGTTTATTCCTTTAGGAGTCTCCTCTCGAAACAACCTTACTGTGATTTACGAATATATTTCCATCAGCAATGGTATCCCACATTAAGTGGTAAACAGCGCCCAAAAGGCTTTTCCCTGGAAGCGTCTGCAGCGATCAGGAGAAAGTTTTCCAATTCCAAAAGTGTACCAGGTATGTTGTTAGCGTCTTCTTGTTCCTTGTGTCTGAGAGCGTTTTCCCATAGTCCATTGCCTGTGGAGGTGCTGAAAGAAATTTCCTTTAAGCACCGCTCCAATCTACATGTGAACTTTATTGGAACCAGAATTTCAAGCTGTTTTATTGTTGTTCTGCTCTGCCATATGTAGGGAATAAAATAAGTTTTTATGGAGGGATGGTTTTTTTCCATGCTAAGCGCTCGCAAGTTTCAGGAAATTTTACGACTAGCAAACTGGTTGGTAAAAATAATTTAAATGGACAAACGATTGCGTTCAGTTTTTCGATAAATACACGCTAACATTTGCTTAGAAACTTAAAAACACTTGACTAGTTAGCATCGTGATTGCAATCAGCTATACAACTGTTGAATTTAATGTGTATCAATTAGCTTTCAGCAATCAATTGTGCGATGTTTTTCTTTTGTTTTGCATACACTGAAACCATGTTTGTGCGCGTATTTCTTCTAACCGAAAACTTTCCACTGATGGCGCGCATTCAACATGACCTTTCTTTCTTCAACCACAAGTGGAAAAAAAATCTACGCTCAATCAACACGGTTAGAACTAAAACATATTCATATTTAAATTTTGTTTACAGAAAAACTTTTGACTGCTATGAGTGTGAATGCCGTGTTGTTAGAGTATATTTCCAAGTCCCATCCTTCACATTCACGTAGAGATTGAAAAGCTGTTTATACTCGTAAGTCTTCTGGAAGCCACAGGCTTGGGATCAATTATCAAATGTATTGAGTCTGTGTGTTGGTTTGGTTTGGGAACCAACCAACCAACCAACCGAAAAATGGATCTTTATGTTCCGCTAGTGTGGCGCAGAGTCTGGTTCTGGAATACGGCCAAATTATGCTACAGCTCGGCAGAGAACAAATTACCCCCTTTTTTCGGCGCAAATATCAGTATTCAAAAACCGGTTGCAATTACCACCCGGATCAAAAGCAGCGATTTAAGTAGCAGAATTTGTTAGAATTAGAATTTATCTCTCACCTCTGACTGGATATTTTTGCACGCAAAAAAAGCTTCTCTAATAAACACCTTGTTTGCCTTTTTGCTGTGTTTCGGATCATTCACCATTCTTAAAAGGGACGTTGCACGCAAATTTGCGGATTGGTTGGACGACCCTTTTCGAGCTGAATTTATGCAACTCATTTTTGTTACCTTAAATTGCTACCGAAGTTAAATCTTTAAATATCAAAACAGGCTGTACACCGCGAGCATGGCTGAAAAGTTGAAATCGAGAATTTTTCTATCCCGTTCAAGAAAGGGCGAGTGGACGGAAAAAGCATTGCTAAATAAAACAAAGGAAATTGACGGTTCCGGATGCATAAGGGTATAGCCGTGCGCACAACATGGGGAGAACGAAGACGAGATAGGACTCAAACCCTTTTAAAAGAGAAAAAACGCTTTCGAAGAAAAAAGTAAAAGCTCATTATCTTGTACGTCATGGAATGCAAAGATACCGACACTAAGTAAATTTATGGCAGCGCCTGGAGACAAAAAGTTAACACAGAGTTAGCTTTGTCGGAAATTTATACAGACTACTTAGATGCTAGGAATTATAAAAGTGTAGGTACTAAACAAGGTGTACGCAAAAAAGTGATAAAAATTTTCAGTTTGCTGAAATAGATAAATAACATATAACACATATAGAAATAGAGAATAGGGTTGTTTCACGGGTTATTTAAGGTTTTTAAATTTCTATGTATCAGCTAAAAGAGTGCAATTTTCTGAGCAAAATGTGTTTTTTAAGACCACCCAACATCACAAACGCGTCCGAAACTTTCTCCGCTATCCTGAGGAACCAGGTAAAAGCGTCAAGAGTCGCACAACCTAGCTTAATCAGTTTTGTTGGGAGACCCTGTTTAAGCATAATTTGTCAAAACTCGTTGCGTTTCGCTGAATCGTACGTCGCCTTGAAATCTATAAACAGAAGATGAGTCTGCAAGTTGTGGTCTAAAAATTAATCGAAGGTTTTTCTCAAGGTTAGTAACTGGTCCGTTACAGGTAGTCCCGCTCTGGAGAGTTTGTCCGAGCATCTGTTCCCCATGTCAGAACGGCTTTAACAACGACTGACTGATCGCGGCTCTAGTAAGACAGTAAACAAATTCACGACGAAGCAGAGAATAGTGCAAATTGGAACAATCGGTATAGACCTAGGCAAACAACACACTTCATCGAGAGCCAAATATCAAGAACCTGAAAATATCTTCGGAACTTTAGAAAAATATGCAAAAGAAAAGAGGCGAATATTATTGAATTCCACTAAACTCGTGAAACCGTGAACTGTGAAATAAATACTCTCAACTTGGTTGTTCATAGGGCGCGATCGCAAGGTTAGTGTAGAATTACGACAGTCTGCCTTATGTCAATGTATTTACTGCTATAGTTTTGCAATAGTTTTTGCTCTAAATTCTCTTTTTCTTCTTTATGCCAGTTGTTTTGCTTATGCGGGTACAGTTCTATTCAAAATGGCGCCGGAACAAGGTGGATTCCGCAAGCGCATTGTTGAGAACAACGTTCGTCATAAACTGCAACAAATGTTTAGGCAGAAAGTTCATGGTGACCCATTTTGAAAGCGAAAATCTTCCAGTTTTGACTGTGTATAAGTCCTGCAAACATCAACAATAATCCACCAGGAAGATAATGGAAGACTATGAAGATAATAGAAGGCCAGAATAATGGACAGAAAAGGACTTTTTTCCTTTTGTCTAAATCATGGTTCAAGCCTAGTGGCTTGGCTATCAATCGAAATGTATACCAGAATGAATGTTCGAACAAAACAATGATTCCAAACTTCCAAACAAAACACCACACCGATGAAAATAATGTGTTTTGGCTAGATAAAATATCATCACATTACTTAAATTTATTTTCGAAAAGTCACCGCGAACGCCGTCACGGACCTATCTTAAATGTTCATGAGAAATAAATCAATTTTTCTTCGAGTTCATCCGTCTTTTTTTTGACAGCAGTAAAAATTCCCGATTTCAGTTGTCACCCCTTACACTCGATCGGGTGTTAATCAGTATTATGGTGTGAAGCGACGAATTTCAGTAATAATCCTCTTCAACTTTATCTTTAACTAAAAATGGGTTACATATCTTGAAAAGAAATGTTGTTTAATTTACTTGAAGTCATTCGAACATAATGTTGAAGGTTGCTAGAATGCAGTTGTAGGTAAAGCACAGAACAAATATGGAACCAGAAACGAGACCATATCTCTTTATTTCAAGTATCGACATCTAGCGGAGGAAGGGACGTATATTACACTCAAAATTTAATTACACCTATACCATTTTTACCTGCTTGTGGTAAAGAATTTTTCTGGTCTCTCTTGTCCTCATACAGAACCAAAACGCAAAAAAAACAGTGCGAGCTCCCACCACACACTTGCGTCGAGAGAATTTTTGGTTCTATCCGGTACATGTATAACGAGAGTGACGTTTCATAATGATTGTAAAGTACCACCCGTATACGTGCAAGTTTTTTTATGTACATATATTTTAGTGATTTCATTGTCGCTCGAGTTGGGAACCAAATATTACGACTTAGGCGGCATCCATAAATTACGTAACGCTCATAGGGGGAGGGGGTATCCTTGAGCGTTACGATTTGTTACACTGGGGAGGGGGGGATAGGTGAGTTCAGCGTTACGTAACGAAAAATGTCTGGAGATACTCTAAAAAAAACGAGCATTTTTATCAAGGAACGTTATTTTTATGGGGGGTTAGGGTCCAAAAATCTGGTTTTTTAGCGTTTCGTATGGATGTCGTCTTACGACAATCGATTTTTTACATTGCTCCAATTGTCGCAGCTAGTACTGTATAGCACGTCTGATATGCATTACTCGCGACGTTCAGTGGAATAATCGGCACGAAAGAGAAAAATATTGTCGTTAGTTGAGAAATTCGGTTTCAAATTCAAGCGAAAATATCTAAGTAGTTGAACATTAGTAGTTCACATGGTTAAAATGGTTTCGACAGCTAAGCAATTTTTGAATGTTGAGATTTTTTGTTTAATTTTTTCTATGGATGTTGATTGTGAATTTTTCCTGAATTTTCTCTTAAAAGATTTCCCGGAATACGGTCCTGTCTAAACTTGATTTTGATAGATTAAAGATTACCTCTTTAACTGCACCTTTTTACCCTATACTTTCTTGAAGTTATCGGAAAAATAGGCTAAAATATGCTATAGATTTGTAAGGAAAAGTCCTGGAGATATGTTGTCTTTGGCAGAAATGTTTGTTTCATGTGCTACAACAATTTTCTTGAACAACAATTTTGTGTAAAATGCAACTAACAAAGGTTAAGTATAAAATACTAAATTTGAAGTAACTTTCATATAATATACTTTATAACTTGTACCCAATGAAGATAGAAATTTTTGCTCATTCAGCAAATCTTCTACAAATTTTTCAAATTTATACTTCTATTTCCTAATACAAAAAAGTTAGTTTTTTATTTCTAATATAGTAAACTTTTCATAACTCGTGATAATTGGAGATTATGCGGGTCATTCATGCAAATAATTGTTTCGAAGACACCATTAAGTTACAATGAAGGTGAAAGGCGCTATGAAATTAAGTTCCATTTATGCCTTTTTGGTCCACTGTGCATTGTGGAATGGTACTTCTTAGCGCCCCGAAGTCATTTATGAGAAGATGTAAAACAGCATGGGTGCAACTGAATTTCGCTTTGAAGAAGGTAATAGTTCCAAAAATAACTCTTTTTGTCAATATTTGTAATGTAGTGGTGAGCCTCAAAAAAACAATAACTACTTCAATTGAATAGATTTGAGCCGCTAAAAAGTGCAATTGGTGTCCCAATAATTGGTTTGTTTATTTTTTGTCATCGTGGATTGTCATTCGCCGATGACACAGGATGACGCTAGTTAACGCAGACGCTAGTTAATGCAGACCTTACTTCTGAAGAAACAATATCCGACAAATATAAAGAATTTGAACATGTATGGGCCAAAGCATTTATTGCTGGTGAACAACATATCTTCTGTTCCGTGTACTTTCCACCGGAACATGCTCATAAACCTTCACATGAATTATTTCTCAAAACTTTAGAATCTATTATGTCTAACATGAAACTAGAAGTAAAACTGCATGTCTATGGCAACTTCAACCAACGTAATGCAGACTTTATTGTAGACATTGAAAATGAATCTATCTTACTCCCAGTCGTAGGCGAAAACGAAACACTGCAGTATCTTTTTGGCAAATCCTCAGAATTCGGTCTTGATATAGACAGTCATGTCAAAAACAAACAAAATGCATATTTAGACCTATTATTCACAAACTGCACTGTAGACTTCTGTGTAGACGCATCATTGACTCCCATCTGGAAAAATGAAGCATTTCACACAGCAATTGAATATTTAATAGTAATGAATAACACTTCGTACCCTAGCGACTGCGAGTACGAGGATGTACCGGAATATCACAAAACTGACTTCGAACAAGTCAAATGTAGACTACGCATAATAAATTGGCGTAGTATAATTTGTAAAGAAGGAAATGTAAACGAAGAAGTACCAAAATTTTATGAAATAAATAATCAAATTATAACAGAAAATCTACACCTTTACTATACCTTTTAATATGTCTCTGAAGAATTGAGTTTTTCCAGAACTCTGGAAAACCTCATATTTAGTGCCAATTTTCAAATCTGGCGCTAAATCTGAGATTCGTAATTATCGTGAAATTGCCATTATTTCATGCATTTCAAAATTATATCAATCAATAATTAATGAAAAATCTTTCAGCAAGTAGAAAACCAAATTACAACTTAACAAACACGGCTTTTATAAAGGCCGATCAACTACCACAAATCTTTTGGAATCCATAACTTTCACTTTGACTGTAATGGACAACGGCAACCACGTAGAAGCTCTTTATGCGGACTTTAGCAAGGAATTTGACAGAATCGACATACCTTTATTGCTCTTCAAGCTCGAAAAATACGGAATGGAAACAAAATTTTCGGAATGGCTGCAGTCATACTTAACCAAACGAACGCAAAAAGTCCGCTTTCAAAATTCCTTTTCAAACCCAAATAGAAGTAACTTCCGGGGTTCCTCAAGGTTCTCATCTGGGGCCTCTTCTATTTATATTATACGTGAAGAACATTTCCTTTCTTCTTAAATCAATACTTGTGCTTGTATAAGCTGACGACATGAAGCTCTTTATAGAAATAATCAATGCAGAAGACTTCGAAATATTCCAGATTAAAATAATGAATTCTTCACTTGGTGCAACAAAAGTCTATTGCAAATCAACATTAAAAAAAGTAATTCATTAGCCTTTAGCAGAAAAACAGTAACACCACCAACAGACATTTTCTTAGGAAACCAACCAGTAGAAAAATGCAATATCGTAAGGGACCTAGGCGTACTCTTAGACTCTAAACTTACATTCATAGAACATTATAACACAATAATCAACAAAGCAAATAGTATGCTGGGCTTCATAAAACGCTTCGGCCATAATTTCTAAGACCCATACACAATCAAACTATTATATATTACATACGTCCGACCTATTCTGGAATATTGTAGCATTGTATGGAATCCCTATATTGTAACACATGAAGAACGCATAGAATTTGTCCAAAAACTATTTCTTCTGTACGCGATACGTAAGCTAAATTGGACAGCATTTCCCTTACCATCATATGAAGCACGCTGCATGCTTATAGACATACAAGCACTTAAAAAACGCCGCGAACTTTCAATGCTTTACTTTATCAATGACATTGTTTCTCAACGCGTGCAATCTTCTAAACTATCATCGCAATTGAATTTTAATGCACCCAGTCGTAAATTAAGAAATCGTAAAATATTTTCGGAAAGCTCTCACAGAATTAACTACTCAAAAAATGGCACAATAAATCGCATGATGCGTCACTATAATCAGCACTGCGAGAATATCGACATCACCATGGGCAGAAATCAAATCAAAAAACGACTAACTACTGGAAATAATGTATAGAATATAAGAAAACATTGTATTATTATAACTGTAGTCTACATTTGCTTGACGAAATGAATAAAATGAAAATGAAACTGAAGTTCTGTTATTATTTTTGCTACACACTACAAACAAGCAACCAACGCTTATTACGAGTGTACACATATTTGCTTGACGCACAACTAATTATTAGCAATGCCCCAACAGCTGAGAGTGATCGCGTTAGATCCAGACAAAATCGCTAACATGTCCGTGTATCTTCAGTAGTGACTGAATGACGGTGCTTCCCACACAGACGGGGAATCTAAAGTTCAGCACTGTGGAATGTGATCTCCTCTGTTTTAGTGTCGGTTGTACCGGGGAAAAACGCTAGTGATTGGTTGTTTAGTTTGTTTCAAACTAACACTGAGAGTTTCACTTCATAGTTGGTTTTCAGTTCTGATTGGTGAAAATAACCGTGTAACATTTTTCAATAATACAATGGCACTGGTCGACAAAAGAGAAAAAATTTGCGGCCCTAAAGCTCAATACCCGATCGGTAAAAAATATTAGGATTGTAACAAATCTTGATATTGTGTTACGAACTTTTTGTATCAACTTGTGTTCTAAACATGGTCTCGTTAATAGTTAAAAGTTAAAATATCAAAATTCCCATAAGATTTACTTACTGATTATTACAAATTATAGCAAGTTATGTAAGGTTTTTGGCAGAAAAAGATCAGAATTACTTAGAATATACAATATTTTGTTAATTGAATAACAAATTTTGTTCTAAATATGCTTTAAAAAGACACACTTTAGAACATTCTTCTGTATGATAACAGAATTTGATATAATTCTGTACTTTTCATCATTCTGGCATATCAAGAATGTTACAGGCTTTGTTATTTTTATCAAGTTCAGATATATTTGTGTTACCCGTTTGTTATAATCGTTTGATCGGGTATAGTTGCCCTAGAAAGATTAAAACTTTTTAACCATTCCTGTGATTTCTGGTACCTACCCCTAGTGTATGCAGAAGTGCGTCAGAGTGTCGCATAGTAATTGCTCGCCGAGTTCGTCGCGTCAACGTTATATGTACGAGAAAAATCATTTAAATCTCTGAAAAAGTTATCCGTTATAGGGGTAGCAGAACTCACAGAAATGGTTTATAAGCTGCAATTCCTCATTTTTACCAGTTTGACCTCTAGGGCTAAACCTGTGTTTATCAATGTAATTAACGTCACAAAATTAACATTTTCCGCATTTTGGTGGAAGTACAGTTAATTTTCCAATCGATTACTGTTGGAATGAAGGAACCCTTCGAAGCTGACTGAGTTTTTGGCATTTGAAAGTAGAAGATTTCCGTGACGCAGCGATGATTTTGGTTGGTCTGTCGTATCGTAAGACGTAATTCTAATATTCGACAATATTAATCAAAGAAAATGATAACAGTCAATCAAATGAACATTGGCTCTAAACTTAAAATGTAAGTCATGTGACAAAAATGAAATTAGTTCGTAGAATAAATTGGCAGGGTTGAAAAAATACGGGCGTCAAAATGTAAACAACACCGGGAGTGGTGTGGAAACAAACTGATGGTTTGCAGAGTTTGATTTAGCCCGTAGTTTTGTCATTATCGATAATGTCGGTGCAGGTCGATGCTACGCTGGCGCTTCTGTTTTTTACCTTACGAAGTAAAAAAAATACAGCAAAACAATTCGTGGTAAACATTCGGAGCTCATACGGTAGCTTACGTTTTTTCTCATATTGAAACTTGAAAAGCCTTCAACAAAATAGGCCAAGAATTTAAGGTAATTTTACAAGGTAATTTTCTCGAAAATCATTAAGATTACAAGTGTAAAACTTTGATTGATTGTTTGCACTACCGACGCATGCATAGAGTAGCAATTCGGGCCCTATTTATTAAATGGAAGCTGAGATTTTTACGCTCAAAATCGTCAAGTGACATGAAACCTAACCTGAAAATTGTACAAAATAAAGCCACCTTTCCGATTCACCTTAAAGAAAAGCTCAGTTACACTGAACTGCGTCAATCAAATTTTCCGCGTAATACAAATGTGATGTCGGCAAAACTCCTACCAGATTTGTTTTTTCTTCTTCTCTAGAGCAGTGCGAAACAGGAATTCGCAAAAGTGCGTTGCTCTTCTCGTGCAAAATGTTGGATTCCGCTGGGATTGTAGATAAGTTTCTGCGAAAGCAGTTACAGACGTTTAAGACTAACATCAGGCTTGGATCTTTTTCGCGAGTATGGATTATCTACCTCATCAGCAATGATTGTATTTCCGGATAGGTCATGTAAATATTTTTCCCGGAAACAAGCACGACATTCGAATTTTGCAGCTGAAGAACAAAATATTACTTTACTTTTCTGTGCTTGTACATAAATTGATAAACAATATCAAATTTTTATTATGTTTTCGAGTTTTGTTTTAAACGGAGTATTTGGGTCAGCTATCCCAAATTTGGATTCGATGGTCGAGTTAAAGTTCGTTTAATGTGATATGGAATGCAATAGAGCAATTCAACAAAAATGCCCTAGTTTTAATTTTTTAGATAATTGTTATTTTTGATTTGGCTAAAACTGTTGCTATGATTTGGCCTAGATGTTGCTATGGGCAAGAGATGCCATTGTGTGCTAAATTTTCTGGAACACGACTCATTTTTGAAAAGCTATTGAAAAATACTATTTTGGGAAGGTATTGGTGATTACAAAGCCAGAATGGTTTGTATGATTGGTGTGACGTCTCCAGCAAAGTTTTTTTTGTTCATACAATTTCAGTTAAGTTGTAGATAATCATTTTGTATTTCCAAAATAAAATATACACTCTCTCTTTTGAAAAAAGTCAAAAGAAAAATTAATTTTCTAAAAATGCTCATATTATAAAAATCGGATTTTGTTATATGTGATTTTCAGAAGATTACCTGAACAATGGAGACTGTCTGATAATGGAGAGATAAAAAAACGTTATAATTTTTGAAAAAAAATTAATTTTTTTTCACAAGGTTTTTTTTTCAAGACGTCACACCAATCAAACAAATTGTTTTGGCGCTGAAAATATTTGTAATCGTCATTATCTTCCCAAAATAGCATTTTTCAATAGCTTTCAAAAATTAGTCGTGTTCCAAAAAAATGAACCAATATCACATAATGGCATCTTAAAAACGTCTATACAAAATTTCAACCAAATAGAAAATGATCGATTAAATTGGTCGCCCATTTTATTTCTGTGGAATTGCTCTATACTGCATTTAATCTACTGACATTAAAATTCGTTTTACCGTTGACCCTCTGGCATCGTTTCGTACCAATTAGTCACTGATCATTGTCTGGTGGTCGGTCAGTTGGAGGTGGTGTTGCGACGGCAACTCGTTTGTCAATTAAGGGGGGACCCTACTCTAGAAGGTCGAAAAATCATGACTTTTCATATTTTTTTTTTGGCTGTCTAGAGTAAAGTGAAGTGTTTGGCTATTTTGGCTATTGATTAAGGTATATTTGAAGGTGTATTTTCCATGTCGTGAATGTAAATATAGTGAGTATTACACTGTTGGCAGCTGGGAACGTGGATGCTCTCTCTAAATCAGTACCTAACTGGTGGTAAGTGTTTCTCAGCTTCTAGTAGACCGATCGGGCTGAAATTTTTTTTCAGTATATAAAAACATATTTTCTATCTTGTTACGTAGCCGTTTTTGAAAATTCCAAAAATTGCCAAAATGGCGGCCATTTTAGTAAAAAAATTGTTTTTTTTTCATGAAAAATCACTATTTAAAAAATCATAAAACATTTAAAAAATTAGATATCAAAAAACGGCTACGTAACAAGTTAGATAATCAATTTTTACATGTTAAAAAAAAAATTCAGCAAAATCGGTTCAGTAGATGCTGAGAAAAATTTACCACCAGTTGAAAAAACATGGTTTCGAGAGAAACGCTGCTTACAGCGTAATCCTCACTATATTTGTATCCAGAACGTGCAAAATATATCTTCAAATATACCTTAATCAATAGCCACAATATCCGAACACATCACTCTACTCTAAGCATCCGAAAAAAAAAAATACGAAAATTTATAATTTTTCGACTTTCCAGAGTAGGGTCCCCCTCAATAGCCTCCTGTTGCTGCGTTGCGTTCTGCAGCCAGCCATGCTGGTTTCGAAAATTGGAATCCAATTATTGACCACCGAAAAGTGCTTGAAGTATCTACATACATGATGACTTTTCGAAGCCGTTGATAATTGAGTTCAAAATGGAACCTTTCCGTTGCCATTTTTTCCGCTTACACAATCATTTCAATAAGAAATGCAAATTGCTTGAATACGAAGCAAGATGAAACTGCACTTTATTCAGTAATCAATCATTTTGCATATAGGGTATCGAACGTCTTCGTCAGTGGTTTTCTTCGGCCCCCTTTTGCATAAGATTGCTGCAGAAAAACTGCCGAAGAAAACCACTGACGAAGACGTTCGATACCCTATTTAATAACGTGTTATATTTTGAATTTGGGATGTCAATCATACTTATGCCATCAAAATTTATTTGAAGAATAATGTATGCTCTAACAAATGCGCCTTTTCGAAGAGCAAATAATTGATTGATTTCAACCACTGCCATGAAATATCACGAGTACCACAGTAGAAAGTGTATACGTAGTGTTACCCATTGAATTATCATACTCTAATTCTGATTGACGCGGGGTTCTTTTATGCCATTTGAAAATTGCAAAACAATTAAACCTGAATTAAACCTGATGGATGAAACCAGTAGCGCAAACTCAAGAGATATTAATTTTAAAATCAACTTAAAACATTTTCATTTGAAATGTGACTCGACAGACCGAATCAAGCGTAAATACACTCGAAGTAAACGTGATTTCTACCGTACACTGAACAAACCGCAACCGCGTTACTGCCTGTGAATGTGAGGTCTTGTGGTGTATTTGGGTACCTAATAGTACAGTGAATCAGGTTGTTGAGAGCTGAAATATATGCAATACAGAATGTTAATGGTGGAAGCCTCACAGCTGGTCTCAAGATACGATACTGATTCAACAAGTCAGTCAACGTATGTTCAAATCCCGGCTTGGGAGAGACTGTCAGTGGAAGCCTTCCTGATGGTTGCCCGCGGAGTCTGTGTCAAATAAACAGATCGGAGTAGCACCTGACCTGTGCTTTTTTCTTAGTGATGGAAGTTGTTTTTTTCCTGTTAGGAATTAGAAAGAACATAAGATTGTTTAGTCCCCAGATAAGTACTGTCGCTGTTTTCGCTGAATTTTTGCAGGTTATGTATCAAGTTGATCTGCTGGTATGAAACGTCAAAGGCCGTTACATTTAACGGAATCGTCGAGCCTTTATTCAATGATTTATAATTTATAAAATATCAGACGGGTGAAATTCCGAAAATCACAAGAAATACTCGATGCACTCGATAATTTACGTCAAATGATATGATTCGCTATGGTCACTGGTAAAAAAAACCTTATATTATCAATGAAAGCATTTTTATTTTGAGTGATGTTTGCCGATAATTTACAGTACATAAATTCAACCTACGTGTATTACGTTGTTATAGAAAAGTTAACGTCACCTATTCCATAACATCTCTATCACCAGAAAAAACGCAAAAATTGAAGGCTACTAGAACAATTCCGATACTACATGAAGTATTACATAACTGCATGAAAGCAAGCCTACTTGATAGAATGAAGTAACAAATTACATCTCGAGTACTAATACGGCAATGCGCAAATCTGTTGCTATGACAACCAGCGCATGAGCAATTGCAACTAGATCGACAATCGTTTTTAATTGATTGTAAATTGATGATAAAAAATAATATTCAACCTTGATGAGTTGCTTTTTTCGTTTGAATATGCAAATTGTTTTCGCATAGTTTCAACGTTATCTGGACATGAAATCAAACAAAACTAGAAAACGTGTTAGATAAACGATAACAAAAGCTGGAGTGATATTGGTTACACTACAAGTGTTTTGTTTATCATCTGATGGCGCATTTTGACCCACTTCGAATAAATATAGAAATCATTCAAATAATTCAAATGTTAATTTGATCATGTAATCTTACGTTGGCTGCTGAATAATAAGACCATTGTCCTAAGGAAAAGCCCTTTACAAGTACGTAATGTTGTTATCAGATGGTGTAATGTCTTACGAAAAGACGTAGTGAGGATATTGTTATTGTTGAACTCTTACCTTACCTTACCAATCAGACGAGAGCTCGTGCTGAATCAACAATTTGTCGCCATGTTGCTCGGTTTTGAGCTGTGTTTCGCCAGTTCCCCAGGCGTTCCATCACCCGCAAGTCTCCTTCGATCTGATCGAGCCATCGTGCACGCTGCGCCCCTCTATTTCTGGTGCCGGTAAGGTTGCTGAAGAGAAGAGATTTCACAGGGTTGCCGTCCGGGATCCTTACGACATGACCGGCCCACCGCAACCTATTAACTCTCGCCAGGTGTGCAATGGAATTCTCTCCAAGCAGCGCGTGCAGTTCGTGGTTCATGCGCCGTCGCCATTCTCCGTCGTCCGTCTGTACTCCACCGTAGATAGTCCGTAGCACCTTCCGTTCAAAAACTCCAAGAGCGTTAAGGTCCTCCGCTAGAAGCGTTGTTGTCTCGATTCCGTAGAGGACTACCGATCTTATCAGGGTTTTGTACAGCGTCAAATTCGTGCGTCGTCGCACTCGATTCGATCGAAGTGTCTTCCGAAGTGAAAAGTAGGTACGATTTCCT
Organism: Wyeomyia smithii; assembly: GCF_029784165.1. Taxonomy (NCBI): domain Eukaryota; kingdom Metazoa; phylum Arthropoda; class Insecta; order Diptera; family Culicidae; genus Wyeomyia; species Wyeomyia smithii. The sequence continues at coordinate 68,241,683 of NC_073695.1, forward strand.
GCCTGGATGCGTCTCTGGATCTCTTCGCTGGTGTTATTGTCGGCGGTCACCAGTGACCCCAAATACACGAACTCGTCGACCATCTCAAGCTCATCACCGTCTACAGAGACTTGAGTTGGGAGGCTGATGTTGTTCTCCTTGGAGCCTCTCGCTCGCATGTATTTTGTTTTCGACACATTTATTCGCACTGCGATCCATCCAGCTTCGGTTTTCAGTCGGGCGTAAGTTTCCTCCGCCGTCGCAAAGTTACGCGATATGATGTAGAAGTTATCCGCGAAGCCCAGAAGCTGAACAGACCTTGTGAAAATTGTGTCCCTCGTGTCGATGCCCACCCTCCGGATCACACCCTCAAGGGCGATGTTAAACAGTAAACAGGAAAGTCCATCACCTTGTCTTAACCCTCTGCGCGATTCAAATGGACTCGAGAGTATCCCCGAAACACGCACGTAGCACATCACTTGCGCCATGGTGGCTCTGATCAATCGAGTCAGTTTATCCGGAAATCCGTTGTCGTGCATGATCTGCCATAGCTGTTCTCGATCGACTGTATCAAAGGCCGTCGTGAAGTCAATGAAGATGTTATGTGTGGGCACTTTGTACTCGCGACATTTCTGTAAGATCTGTCAGATTGAGAAGATCTGGTCCGTGGAGGCACCCGCTTGGTACTGACCCACAAACCTCCTGGTTAAAGGTGATAGACGACGGAACAGAATCTGTGAGTGTATTTTGTAGGCGGCATTGATAACCGAGATACCGCGGTAGTTTCGGCACTCCAGCTTGTTGCCTTTCTTGTAGATGGGACAGACTCCACTCTTCTTGCAGTTTTTCCTCCTCCCAAATCCTGGAAATGACCCAGTGCAGCTCTCTAGCCATCGTCTCTCTTCCATGTTTCAAGAGCTCGCTCGGCAGTCCGTTTTTGCCTGCGGCTTTATTGTTTTTCAGTTTCCTGATCTCCGCTTCTGTATACTGTATCGCCATTCAGCCTCTGCGGGACTGGTTTACCTTCTCATAGAACATCCGCGTATCACTGGCACGGTACAGCTGCTTCAGCTCCTCATGCTCACGATCCTCTTGCTGGCGCTTCTTTCGTCTGAGAACCGTGGTCATATCGTTCCGTGCCCTTTTGTAATTGGCCTTGTTCTCTCTCGTTGACCTGCCCAGGTATATCGCCCAGGTCCGGTTCTTCTCATTCACCGCTGCCGCGCACTCCCCGTCATACCAGTCGTTTCTGCCACTCGGTGCTTCCACTCCTAGTGTCGCCGTTGCGGTCTCCCCGATAGTTATTCGTATGCTGCACCAGCCGTCTTCAAGAGGCAATGAGCCCAGCCCCTCCGTCGCGGATAGCACCGCTTCAAGCTGTTGCGCGTTATCCTCCGCAGCCTGGGAGTTCCGAGGCTGCTTAATGTTGAGCTGCGGCGTTCGGCGGTGTCGCGCGTGGTATACGGTCGACAGTTTTGAACGCAATGATACCGCAATTAGGTAGTGGTCCGAGCCAATATCCGCACCGCGATAGGTACGTACGTTTGTAATGTCAGAGAAGAACCGGTCGTCGATGAGAACATGGTCAATTTGATTTGCTGAACGTCGGTCAGGTGATCTCCAGGTGGTTTTGTGGATGTCCTTACGGGGGAAGAAGGTACTTCGGGAAGCTGCGAAGTTGAAGCATCGCTGGCCGTTGTCGTTCATCACGGTGTGCAGGCTATGCGGGCCGATCACCGGCTTGTACATTTCTTCCCTACCGATCTGCGCGTTCATGTCCCCGATGACGACTTTGATGTCTCTACGCGAGCAGCTATCGTAGAGTTTCTCCAGCTGTGCGTAGAACTCTTCTTTCTCTACATCGGGTCTTCCTTCCTGATGGCTGTGCACATTGAGGATAGTGTAGTTGTAGAACCGGCCTTTTATTCTCAACAAACTCAACCTGTCGCTGATCGCCTGCCACTTGATCACACGACTCTGCATCCTGCCCAGCACTATAAAGCCGATACCCAGCTCATTGGTTGTGCCGCCGGCCTGGTAGTACTGTGCCCTGCGGCCACAAATCCGCCGTACCTTCTCTCCTTTCCGGCAAAGCTCCTGGAGCGCAACGATGTCGAAGTGGCGGGGTTCTAGCTGATCCAGCAGAATCCGGTCGCCACCCGGGGCGTCCAGCGATCTCCAGTTCCATGTACCGAGCTTCCAATCGTCATCCTTATTTTGTCGCCTAGGTTGTTGCCAATTGTTAAGGTCCGTATTCAATTCTTGATTGTTCGTAGTATTTTAATGTTTCTGCATGCTGCCTTACTAGGGCTGCGGATACCTAGTCTCTCGACGGGGCTGCCGTCTTGGGTGTAGCTAGCGAGACGCCGCATTTCATAATTCAGCCGTCTGCTCCGAATCAGGCGCTGTTTGTGCCGCCCCTAACATGGGGAACAGACGCTCGGACAATCTGCCCTCCTAGGAGAGCAGCTTCCCTTTCCCTGACAGCAAACGACCAAGTTCCCACCGGTTCACCGATCTTCCTTTGGTTGCTCGTATCCCAGTCGGTACCACGTGGAGGTAGGGAACGGAGTTGCTGGGCATTATGCTTTGGACCACACTGGGGTCTATTTTATGCCAACTAGTACGGGTATACTGCTGGTACACACTGCCTAGCCGTTTACCAAATTGTTGAACTCATGTCACTGAAAACATCACCAAAACTAGCAAAAACAAGCTTTTTGCCAAAATACACTTGTAGTACACTTATATGACTACTTTCATTGTAACCAGAAGGCGGCTTCTTAGGATTCAAAATGATGCCCGGTGTTGATTTTGGGCTTCCTCTTCCAGAGTGGAGCGAGGTGTCAAATCGTCATAAAAACATTTCTTGTACTTTAAAGTCTTGGCTTCCCAAATGTGGTTCCATTTGTGTGATTAGTTCTCGAGTTATGCAGAAGTTTGTATTTCATTTGTATGGTAGCTCTCTCTTCAAGAGGAGGGAGGGATATCGATCGACCATAGGAATATTTCTTGCTCCTAAGAACATCCACATACCAAATTTGATTTCATTTACTTGATTAGTTCTCGAGTTAAAAAAAAATTGTATTTCATTCGGATGAGAGATATACCTTCCAAAAGAGGGAGGGATATCAAACTACCATCGAAAGGTTTCTTGCTCTCAAAAACCTTCACTTGCCAAATTTGGTTCAATTTGCTCTATCGGTTCAGGAGTTATGAGAAAAATGGTATTACATTTGTATGGGAGACCTTCGTTTAAGAGAAGAGATGGGTTTCAAACCATCATAAGAAAAATCCTCGATCCGAAGAAACCTAAGATACAAATTTTCTCGCCGATCAGTTCAGTAATTTTCAAGCCTATGTGGCCCAGACAGACAGAACATTATTTATATATATATATATATATATATATATATATATATATATATATATATATATATATATATATATATATATATATATATATATATATACTAGCTGGCCCGGCAAACTTCGTCCCGCCAATTTTTTTTTCTTTTTATTTAGATAATTTCAAACATCAAAGATTGGCCTCGAGATTCGTTCATGGTCTATAAATGCATGATTGGATACGTTGAAACTCAAAAAGAAAACAGTTTGAAATGATTGGTTTTATAGGAATGAGAACTTCCTCGCCTCTTGGTTTCCGTCCACACCCCGATTCTGGAAATACCAATATTGGGGAATAGCACCCAATTCATTTCAACTGTTCATTTTCAACTGTTTTGCAACATCGTGATTCCGGAAATACCCATATTGGGAGTTTTCCAGAGACCGGAAATCGTCATCTTGGAATTCAAAATGGCATGTGAATTCTATTTTTAGCCTCTGTGAATCATTTTAATACTGGAAAAACCCATATTGGATAGTATTTGGTCATTTCAGGCTCTTTTCCAAAAACCGGAAGTTGCCATCTTAAAAATTAAATGCTGTCAAGGGTCTCTTTTGCTTCTGTGCTTCATTCATGTTTCCTGAAATCAGAAGTCGTCATCTTGGATTCCAAAATGACATGTCAGGGGAATTTTTGGACTCTGGGAGTTATTCTGGTTTTGGAAATACCGAGATTGGGTGTTATTCAGCCTTTTTTGGCTGTTTTGCAGACAGCAGAAGTTTTTATCTAGGATTTAAAAATGGCTCCTGGAGTTAATTGTTATGATAAAGCATTTCAGGCCTTTTTTCAGGAAAAATTGGTTTGATATTCGTTGAACTTGTATTGGAGCCCCCTCTTCCTTCCAAACTAGGAAAGGATGTCAAACCATCATAGAAAGATTCTCGCCGCCAAAACCCTTCAAATACAAAATTTGTTTCCTTTTTTTTATTAGTTCTCGAATAGAGCAGAAAATTTACGTTTCATTTGTGTGGGAGTAGAGGGAGAAGTGTCAAACCACCTTGGAAATATGTCTTGCTCCCAAAAACCTTTTTCTTTTCATTGAAACTATAGGAAAAATATAATTGAAACGATAATCTCATTTTCAATTTTGGGTCGATGGTCATCGATTCCACACTGTGCAGCGGAGCGGAAGCAAAAATCTCCATGCTCAAGCACCAAATAAGGCATAAGGTTACAAGGTCTTCGGGGTTTGCTCCCCACCATGATTCACTTATTTCACAGAGAAATTCACTCGCTGTTGGCATCAAATTCCTATAATGATATCCCCAGGTGGATTTACAGTCGAACCAGACACCAAGATATTTATATACCAACACCTAAGAGCTCGCGGTTCCAAGAAAAATCTACCATCTCAGTCACCTTCGTAGAGAAAACGCAGCCTAGCTGTGAATCCCAACCAAGCAAACAAATTATCTAATATATCTTGCAGTGGTCTTCCCAAATCGGCAGGTCTGGCTCCTGTAACAGAAACCAGACTGTCGTCTGCAATTTATTTTATCAGTAGTTTAGTTTGTTGGTTTCTCGCCACCAACGGTAGATGAATAATCTTTTGATTTATAAAACTAAAAAAAAAAAATGCAAAAATAATCAATTTTCATGAAATAAAACACATCAATTTAATTCGACAGTAAGGCTGAGGACAGCTTTTAAAGCTCACCAATCGATTGTTTTTTTCCTCCACAGAATATTGATTTGGCACGGCACAATACCTCCGCCGACTGTCTGGAGACTATTTGTATTGTAGCTCATCACGTCATCCTGACAGTGAAAGCATGTGTCAACCCACGTGGTGGAAACTTGCTTTCAAATACAACGCGTGGGTTGAAAAAATCGCACCTTATAGAGAGGATGAAAAGGATGAAGTATTACAGTTTAGCATTTGTTCTTTCGGGTGGTTTACATATTAGGTTTTGCTTCGTACACGTTTTACATTCAAAATGAGTTATTGTGAATGGAATAAATTAAATGCAGGAATGGTGAATCATATCAACAATTTCAAAGAGTATCCATGACTATACCTTATACATTTCTGATGCCTATTAAAAATAGCTTTTGAATTTTTTGCAAGGTGTGTGAGCATTCTCTGTCGATCGAGTTATTTTACGCTATTAAATTATGAGTACTTCTAGAGCTTTTTGTGTGTATTATACCGATTTTTTCAAGATAACATACAATATTTCAATACTCCACAAATTGTAATATTTCACAAATTCATTACAGATAACGTCTTGTCAATACAAATTTTTAAATTTCATGAATTTGGCATTAGCTAGCTTAAACATTAGAAAACTTGGGCATTTTGGTTTTTACTATTATTACTCTTTCAATTTGAAAAATAACGCAATTACTTTCATGACTGCCTGCACTGCGCTGATTCGTGAAAATGACGTTTTGTTTAAAACCACAAACAACTTTTAGTTTTATATCTGTTGAAAATTTAACCGTTAATGCCATAGTAAATTTTGATGATTTTATGTATTTTTATATTATTTTTATTGTATCAACATGCCATTTTTAAAATTGATGAGGATTGTCTACAAACTTGCTTCAAAAATATCCATTTATTCCAATAACTTATGGGCGACACCTTAATGTTACTCTAATACCACCCAATTTTAAAGCCCTTGTTCCTTGAATCACAAGCGATATTTACGAGTAGCTTCCTCACAGAAATCTCTTCCCACATGACTTGTATTCTCATCATGCCTTCTTTGCATTGAGAGCCGTACCATACGGAACTTGGTCATCTGAAAAGCGTCTCACAAACTAAAACACTGGAAGTTAAGACATTTTTTCTCCTAGTGAGAAAGGATACAACACAAACACTAAACAGTTTTTTCCGTCGCATAGTGATGTTTTATGCCGAAACCCTTGAAGCGAAAAACCCTTTTCTGCATCCCCCATCTTCTTGCACCATATTGTAAACATTTCAAATCTCAATCGTTTTATTGTTAACAAAAAACAAACGTAATAGAGTGTGTTACTGACACGTGAAAAGAAATTTCACTTGCGCCAAACAATCGATTCGGTTAGCAAATTCTCGTGTATAAGTGTACGTTTGTGAGTTGAATAAATTAGATCATTTTTCTCAGAAATGGCTGAGCCGGAATCAAAAGTCTAAGCTAAAATCATCATGTAAGTTAAACACAACTTTTGCACCATTCCAGCGATGAGCTCGCAGGCCAGACTCATTTGTTTAAATACATAAAAAAAAAAAACAGAAAACTCAAAGCTACGGTATCTGGCATTGAATTTACGCTGATTTGAAACGGTTCCCATAACATTAAGTTCGCTAAAAGAGCAATTATAATTAGGCCACCAAATTGGATCATCCGCGCGCGATTCTAACGAATCTTGATCAAAGCAAAGCCACAGCAAGTAGGTAATTATACACAGTTTCCAATGGCAGCTCAAAAGTTAAATTACAACGCTAATGAAGCTAAATTAGCATATTTCACGATTCTTGCTGCTAACACTTTCCCGTCGCGGTGAAAGCTGATCCGCTGGAAGGCAAGGTTTAAAATTGAATTGTTGCTCAACTTTGGTAATTATTTCCGGCGGGGTTACAGCAAATTTGAAGGTGGTTCAGGCTTAGTTTCCTGTCAAGATGGTTAGAAAATTTAAATTATTTAATACTATTTGCTGCGATGTGGTTTTAATCTGGATGATGGATAATTACGCCAGCAAGAACATTATTTCAGAACTTGACGTTAACACATCTCGTTTATCCGAAAATGCTTAGAGAAACTGCTATGATTCTCGTATCGATTTCATCAATAACAGGTTTTAATTACGTGATAGTTAGTTAATAACGTGAGATGAAATAGGGAAGTTGTTTTAAGTATCTGCCATGTTGAGCGTCGTCCTCTGTAGCGCTGTGCTGCTGGCAGCAATCAGCTATTTCATTTGGCGCCTATCGTTCAGCAACAAAGAGCCTGTCTCATCCACCCGTCGAGTACCAGTCCCCGGTTGCAAACTATTAATTGGAGTGCTCGTAGCTTCATTGTAAATGTATCTAGTCGAAGTAAGTGTTTCTACCGTGTAACGCGAAACAGTAGACATTTGTGCCAGTTGTGAGCATAAGTCTCGTAACCGTCGTAACACCGGAGCAAAATTTTTTGCTCAAGCAAGTTTAGAAGTAATTTCACCAAAGTCCACTAGTAATGGTTAGCTAGCGAATTGGCAGTCGCTTAGCAATAAATTCTCGGGCGAGCGGTGCTAAGCCGGTGCGAGCAGCTTGTCCAGGATCGACCGCGATGGTACGACTTTCCATTTGTGAGGGTTTACAGCTACTGAGAATGTACACAATCCTGTAGGCTGGATTATCCAATTTCGTTATAAAAGCCGTTTCATCACTAGTTACTGTCACCGGTTGACTTTTATTAGTGTCATAGACCGTTTAAAGTAGGTATGTCAATACGATAAAATTTCACAAAATTTTTTAGTCATTTTAATCGACCATTTTTGATCTGACTGATACTTTGCGAAGCTGTTCCTATGGACTAAAGATGTCATTTTGTGGTATTAGTAATTTTATTCATATCTACAACTAAATTTTAAAAAAGGTTTTGGTAAAAATGTGAAAGAGTAGAAAAGACCTTTCAAAAAAATATACACAATAAGACAAAAAAGCTTCAAGAGAAGATACAAAAATATCATTGTAAATTAGCTCACTTTTCAAAAGTCTAAGTAATTTTGTACGCAAACTACACAATGTGAGCTGAATATCGAAAATAATTGAAAAGAACTTTTTTTCATGTTTTGACGTACAATTACGTCTTAGGGGCCATCCACATACCACGTGGACAGATTTTTAACGAATTTGACCCCCCCTCCCGTGGACAACTGCCCATATAAATTCTAAAAAAAATGTATGAACCGTGGACATTAACCCCCTCCCCCATCGTAGCATTTCGTCACAAAATCAGGACCCCCTATAGATAGTTACGTAGCTTTATAAACCCCCCCCCCCTCACATGATAATTTTTTTTTGCAAATTTCATTATCAAAAACATACCTTGTGTCATAAATGAACAACAAAGACAAGGAAGTAATCAAAATAACCCAAAACATACAAAACAGTGATAAAAAAGAACAATTAGAAAAAAAAACAAATTTTTATCTTAGTTTCATATTTGCTACGTAGCTTGGATTGACCAGCACCCCCCCCCCCTCGTCACCTTTCGTCACAAAACTGCAAACCCCCTCCTCCCCCCTCGAATGCTACGTCATTTATGAATGTTGCCTTATTTTAGGGTACTGAGCATGAATTTGGCATACATTTTTTTAAACTTGTTCAGAAAGCACGAAATTATTTTTTCATAATTTTTTTTCACTTTTCCCCTTCGTGTTTTTTATTAAATTATATGATCTTTGGCCACAGGCAACGCTTCCTCCCTATTGAAAAATATTGCTTAATTTATGGACGACCCCTCAAATGTAATTAATTTTGCTTAAATATGAATGATTTTTTTCAAATAAAATTTAAACAACATAGGTAATACAAACCATTTACATATCAAAACAATTACTATCATTTCCTTCATCATCATTTTTCTCTTTTTTTCTTTTTCTTTATAACTGTGATCAGATTCATAATCATCTCTCCCTGATTATTAAAACAAATGAAAATGAAACATTACTTCATCTGGACGTTTTTTACAACTACTTTTGTTCTTTTCAAAATAAGTGTTTACTATTGGATCTGTGGAAACAAGAAGTGGATTGACTATATCATGATTAGTATTTTCTCGACCATTTTTCAGTTTTCATTTTAAGTGTTTTTACATCATTTTTATTGCTAAAACTATTGTGTTTGGTGTGGGTAGTTGCTGCAGGCTATAGAGGCGTTCGAATATGCAATAATTTCTATGGATTCAGTAAAACAAGTACAAATTTTTGTTTCGATTTTGTCATGTGTTGATATTCGAGCTCATACCCAATAAACAATATTCGACGCCTTATCTTACACCGCACTGAAAGTGCAGGAAAATTTCGCATGTATGGATTGCAATATCGGGTTTTTTCCTGCTGTTTTTTATCACACACTGAAAAAAAAAAGATCACGCTCATGCCAAATGCTCTTTATATATGAATGCTAATAAACGAAATGAATGGCATTTTTTCGTGAGCGTCTGGATGGTCTGTTTGGATGGCTTTGTGCGGTGATTGCGATTGTGGAAGAGAGCAACCCGTCTGTGCGAGCGATGCAATGTTGTTATAATAACATATTATATTCATGTTTTCAGCTGCCGCAAGCAACACAATACCAATTTTTGATATGTTGTGAACTAGTCTCAAAAAAGTTCATCGCTTTTTCTTGAGAACACAATGCAAACGACACTTTCCATATGTTTTTCGAATTCGTTTTTATTATTTTTTTTGCGTTTCCTGCGTTAAAAATTTGAAAATTTCAGTTATAGATGGCAATCAACCGGGATCTTCTTTACATGCCCTAATGCTTCTTATGGTGTTTTATAATTCATTTTTATTGGTCTCACATTGTGTGTACATGGTCAAATCTATATTGTTAGATTGTTCCAATTGAATTGTGATCATATCACTTGTCAGGGTTAGTGCTGATCTGGGCCCCACCCCACTTTGGTTTTCGGATGCATAGAATTTTGCCGCTTCCCTTTTTTTAATAAAGCCGGTGTTTTGGCTTTTTGGTCATACCAGTGGTCGGCACACTCTTGTTTGCTTTCGGAGAGAGCAGTTTAGTTTCGCGCGCGGTATTTCGACTGCGCTCAGCGTAACTATCTTAATACAGCGGTTTCGGAGTTCAATGACCACGCATCAATGACCATTACATCATCGGGTATGCCTAGTGGTGGCTCTCTGATCAAAAACTTCGCTAGCGGGTTTTTTTCCTTACTCGCTTTATCGGTTATTTTAGCGCATTATCCATCATGTTATTAAACAACGCGGTATGATATTTGCCACTGCTACCAGTAGTTTGCGTATTTTGCGTTTGACGTGCGGTTGTTGCGTTTTACGGAATCCATTCGTTTCTAGGTAAATTTAAAAAGTTCACGGGATTGAACGCGAAGTTTGGTGTCATACAGACTGTTAACGATTGGTAGGTTGCCGAAGATAACTAGAATCTTCGATTCACCTGTATGCCGATACAGCGACCGAGAAGTAACCATATCGTGCTCGAATTTGTGTAGAAAAAATCGCACCATCAACCTCGATGGATCCTGATCAATTCCTTTCTACTAACACTCATTCTTTCCTTTGATACTTGTGGATGATACAGAGGATTGCTCGATCTGTAGTAGCAACTAGTATTCAACCACACTTCCGATATCCCTTTCTCTATTGATCTGCATTTGGCGTGGCCAGCTACGTTATTGGCCAGTGAAAAGAAAGATCACCAGGAATTGTACACTGAAAATGGCTTGCTACTCTTAGACATCATTTTAACGGTTCTTTGTGCAATTTTAGCTGATTCTGGTCAATCGCGGTCAACACACGGCCGATCAAATATGCTATGCTATGCTATGCTACGTAGCAGCTTCAGTTCAGCTTTTGCTTCGGACCCAACGTGTATGCTCTCCTGACAACAGCAAACATACGGAGGACTTAACATGGCTGTGCAGCAAATTGGCAATTCACATTACCTGGCCGTGACAAAGTCCCGTTTATCCATGGCTAAACTTTGGTAGGTTGAATTCATCGTCTGCTGGGTAATGGAAATTATGCGCGTTGGTGCTGGAGTACCTTTCGATCTGGTGGCTGTAATGGAGTACAGGTAGGATTCGATTATCCGGAACATAAAAAAGTAGGAGGTTGTATCCAATACACGACCGCATAAATGACGTAGAACTACGTACACTATTAACAAATGCATTGAGTGTTTCATTACCCTAGTAACACAACTGTTTTTATCAAAGTTTTATAGCGCTTTTTTGGCTGTATTGAGCGCTATAAAACTTTGATAAAACCAATATTTTTACTTGGGTAATGAGTTATAATGTCTACTAATAAAGGGTTGTGAATTTCGTGAACCGGATTCAGCAGTTAGCAGATCGTGCCGAGTTAAAAACCATACACAGCACACTCACACAAATCATACCATATCATAGACACACACACATCATAACATATCATTATAGCATACACACATTATACCATATCATACACACATACACACATGATACCATATCATACACACACAGCAAGCAAGCAACCAATCAGAGGACGTTATTTTTAGTGCAATAGTTCGTAGATTCAAACAACATTTTTCTGCAGATGCGTGTATAATTTTCCAATCGATTGCTGCAAGAATGAAGAAAATCGGTTGAAAACCAACCGACCTAAAAGCATTTGAAAAGGGACAAATTTCGTCCCAGTTTTTCAGTTTGCATCCCTGTGTGGTATGCTAAAGTAAAACGTACGTCCAAAAAGGCATTTTGCTGTTCAAAATCGGTTGCTGATCGCAACCTTTGTGCTGCCCCAACAGTGGGGGAGTTAAGATACACGGACAACATGCACTGTAGAAGCTATTTCACCTTTTGTAAATTAGACGGCCGCGACAGATGTATCTGCTAGAATCCACACAGAATGCTTGCTTACGTTGTCAAAAATTATTAACTTTCAATTACTTGTTTATTTGCCTTGAAAAAAGGCATTTTGCTGTTCAAAACTGGATTTGGTGATGACGATCTTTATGCTGCCCCAACAGTGGGGGAATAATGCCAGTCTAGCGAGGCACGCTGAGAAGAACCGCGCTGCTACTGAGACGTGGTGACCAACCACAGGGCTAGTGCTGCTGCTAAGGAAGGACGACTACTGTTGGCAACTTGTCGCTGTCCAGAACAATTATGAGCGGCTTCGGCTGAAACAGGCTCTTATATAGGCCAAATAGCATGTTTTTAATTGCAAGGTATATGATTCTGTCGACCGTGCTTGGGAAGCAATCATATAACGACCAATCAGAGGACGTAATTTTCGTTTAAACAAGGCTTGACAATTATCAATAGTACCGTAAACTGGGGTGACTTTGATCACTTTTTTGAATATATCTTAAATATTTTGAGAATGTACTGAAAACCAAATTGTTTGACATTTATAAAATGAGTACTGGCACGCATTGAGCAAGATCATGTCACTACCTCAAAAGTTTAGCAACAGTTCTGCTGTTTTTGAAGGTGCCCAACAATTTCCACATCGATCATTATTCCGGAGTGACTTTGATCACTCTATTGTTTTGATGAATTTGAAGTGAAACTATACTGCTTTACCAAGTTTGAATAATTGAAAACGACTTAAATGAGTTTATTTATATGAAAAAGCAATTCAGGGGTTATTCACATTCCCGTCAACAGTCTATTAGGTGAACGTCCAAAATTGGTACAAAATTTTAGAATATATATATGAACGACTGTCCACGGAGAGAAAAGGGGGTCTAAAATCACCAAAAACTAGTCCACGTGGAATATGGTTTACCCAATAGTCCAAAAATGCATGTTAAGTGATGCTTGGGTTGTCGTGAGAAAAAAAATATATAATGTACTATCACATACTTAGACATACGTAACACTGGCGATTTTTTTTTGGTACTCTTTGCCCCACATCACCCGGTACCAACACCAGTATGAACTGCTCGACGAAAATGAACGGAATGAATTTTCTTCATCGCGGCTCTACTCGAGCCCTCAACAAAATCCCTTACGAAACTGTCAAAAAGTTGTTTACAAAACCAATGCTGCATTTTTCGAGTGGGAACGAGACAAATGCAGGGCTGCGCAGGTACCTAACCTCCATAAACTACTCAAACAGAGGTTTTTTTTTACAGAGGTTGGTACTTTCGAGTAGTTCATTGTGTACCAACTTTTTTGGAAGATTTCTTCCTGAGTGTTACGTATGTCTTATGTATGTGGTACTATTGAGTTTATTAGGACTCAACATTACCGTTGAGGAAAAATTAAGAAAGCAATAATGAAAATCGTAGTAATAATATTTTTCAGCTTAAAAACTAGTCTGGGCACAAAATAAACAAACTTTACGTATCGCAGCTTATTGTTTTGTATCTGCTTGAACCGATTGTTTGTATGCAATAAAAATCGCTCAAAATCCACTTTATTTTAAAATCAATATTCTAGCATGAAAAACACTCTTCTAATAGCTGGAAATGCATGGATAGTAGCAATTTAGACATATCTTAACATAATTAGTGAAGATTACGACAAATATCAAGCTTTTCGAGCGCTTTTTATCACAAATTCAAAAAAGGGGTAGAGTGATCAAAGTCACCCCAGTTTACGGTACAATAGTTTGCATAATCAATCAACAATTTTCTACATTTGGGTGAATGCTTGTATAATTTTTCAAACGATTGCTGCAAAAATGGAGGAAATCCGTTCAAAACAAACCGATTTATAAGCATTTAAAAAGGGACATTTTTCGTCCCCTTTTCGGTAATAGTTTCTTATTTGCATCCCTATGTGGTAGGCTAAAGAAAAACGTAGTTCTACGTCAAAAAATCATTCCGTATAATCGAGTTATCCGAATAATTGAATCACAGAAAAAAAATCAAATTTTCGATTCCGTTTTCTTATTTTACTAGTATATTGCAGTGGCTTAACCTGAAATTATTTCTGAGGTGGAAACCAAATTTGCAAGTGAATGTTTTTAGGTGTAACAAACATGTCCATAATGTTTCGACACCCTTCCTTCGTCTGGCATGTCTTCAAATACCATTTCGAAATCCACGATGGCGACTTCCGGTTTCTGAAAAACAGCGGCAAATGACCAGTATCACCCAACATGGGTATTTCCGGAATTGTTATGATGCACTGAAGCCACAAATCGACTTCAGACAACATTTTGAATTGTAACATGGCGACTTCCGGTGTCTGGCAAACAGCCGAAAATGACCAAATACCACCCAATATGAGCGTTTCTTTAATCAGATTGACGCACGGAAGCCAGAAATTGTTCCCAAATGCCATTTTAAAATCCAAGATGGCGACTTCAGGTTTTCGAAAAACAGCGACAAATGACCGAATACCACCCAATATGCGTATTTCCGGAATTGTTATGAATTGCCACAAATCGACCTATCAACCTCAGACAACATTTTGAATTGTAAGATGGCGACTTCCGGTGTCCGGAAAACAGCCTAAAGTGACCAAATACCACCCAATATAAGTATCTGCGGAACCAGAAGGATGCATGGAGCTAAAAATTGACCTCAGACACCAGTTTGAGAAACAGCCGAAAATATCCGAACACTACTACATATGGATATTTCCGTAATCGAAATGATGTATAGAAGCCAAGCATTCACCCTGGACACCATTTTGAATTCGAAGATGACCACTTTCAGTTTCTGGAAAACAACGACAATAACTGAAATGCACCCAATATATTTCTGGAATAGAGGTGATGTACAAAAACCAAAAGTCGAGGATGTTGTCATTCCGATAAAGTCAATCATTTCAAACGATATAAACAAATCGCAAGGAATCAATAAATTTGGAAAGTTTAAAATTATTAAATCAAACACTAAAATAGGCGGGACGAAGTTTTCCGGGTTAGCTAGTCATTTAATTAAAAATAGAGTGGGAACAGAATTGTAACCAAAATTTACCTCATCACACCATCCAATTGGTTAACCCCATTCGAATGTATTCCCAAATCTATTGCAAGAAAAGCATTGACGTAAGACAGGCTATCGACAGGCGGTCGTGTCTTATAAACAACCTCTTGAACTATTTTGTTTTTGTTTTTTTTATTTTTTTTGAAAATAAAACTATACCGACTATAGGGGAACTGGCAGCACAGTTAGCTAGTGAAACGTGCTTTGAAATCTCTCCGTTCAAGTTATTCATTTTTGTGTGATTTCCACGGGCAAAATTGTTGTAAAGTGTAAAGATGTGTCGTGTGATGCTATATTAACGTGAGAAAAGTGAAGATTTAGTGATTTAGTGAATACAAGTGAAAATATTATCGCGGTTTTATAATTACAAACCCGAAAAATTGTGTAAGTGTGAGTGTAAGCTCTGCGTCGCGCAAGCTAGTCGTATGATATAGGAGAACAATGGGCTGCATAGTGATAGTGATGTGAGCGAAAAGAATGGCAAGACAACACTTGGTGAGCATTGAGCATTGCACTGCGATGTGTCGCTTGGTACAGGTCGGCGTCAGTTTCGCCGGATTCATTCAAATGATTCAGATAAGTATTTGTTTTTGTGTCAAACTTTTGAAGAATCCATAGGCTTTGTGTCATAATGGTGAAGAGTCTGAATGTGTTGATGTGTGCGCCATCAAGTAGAAGCAGTAGCGAATATTTTACCGAACTCTTTTTCGCGACGGTGCTGCGCCGTTCCAAACTGCACGTTTCAGTTTGAAAACAAACAGCAAAACAAAACTACACTCATCACCTCCGTCATTTTTTTTCGTACGGCATTTGATATAATTGGTTTTTTTGTTGTTCGTGTTTTCGAACTACACCCTGTTGTTCTCGGGTGTGATTTCGCGTTAAGATTATGCCCACATTATTGTTTCATGATTGTATTGACAGTCCAAATGGGAAAAGCAGAAATAACTTTTGTTAAAGCGGAAATAGCCGAATAGTATATATTCGGCTTGTAGTATTTGCTTGTCTGGAGACTATGCTTTTATATCTATACGATACTAAATAGCATACACCATGCTATGGTAATGAAAATTGTATATTAAATTTAATGATTTTACTAGCTTTTAGAAAAATATTGCTATACATATATATTCCTATTTTAGTTGTTTTGGCATTTTGTGAATAAACTTGGGGCTTGATTTTGTTTCACCTACTTATTATATCAACCACACAATTATATAGAGTAATAGACCTACTTATTATATTAACCACATAATTATATAAGATTTTTTTACTGAATACGATTAAATGAAACAAAAGTGCGTGTACGCGCGAGATTGTAGGAGTGTGCGTGTGTACACACGGAAACAAAGATAGTAAAATAAATGTTACAAATTATGATAAGCAATAAGAGGACACAACATTTGATCAATGGGATAGTGAACTAGCTGGTTATTCGTGTTCGCGTGCATTTAATATTTAGAAGTAATCAATTTTGGATAAAATTCATTGAGTCGGAACTAAATCACGGTTAGAAGTAGAGTTTGAATACCCGGCTCCACGCATATTGTTATATACAAAATAGCATTAGTGATAGAAACCTCCATTGGGTCATAATTTGCTAACAGTGACTAAACAAAATAGCTAAAGTTGTTTCAGTAAACATGCACATGGTTTGGAGAGTTGATGAGTTTGAAATGTAAGTTTTGCTGCTAACCAGAATCGATGCTCACTATTTTTGATTTGTCTAGCTTTTGAATAATCGTTTTAAATATTGTTTTCTAATTATGGCTAGCTTGGCGTTTTGTTCGCAAATTTGAAACTACATTTTGGCAAGTATGTGTACCTGAATTTTTCAAATTATTGGGGCTTTGAATGCATGGAACTTTGCCAATTTTTGTGTTTGATAGGCGACTCTTGCGTAGACAAACAAAAGAGAATCGACGTGAAACGCCGCGTCCCTACGCGTCCACATCGGTAGGAAGGAATAGAGCGGTCATGTATGATGCCTCGGTTCTGCCGGCTCGGTGAGGTCAGAAAATCGCTTTTTAAAAACAGACGAATGTCGTTAGTCGACCTGTTATGCAGAAAGCCAGATCTCCGGGTGACCGAATATGTAGAAACTTCGCGTCGATACCTTCCATGAGGTCGCATCTTTTATAATGTTATAATTTTCGGTACAAAGAGGATCACTTCACGAAGAAGCGATAGGAGTGGCGAGGCGTTCACGTGGACTCAACTCTTGTAGCTTTCGTAATATTGTGTAGTCAGCTGGGATAAATCAATGGGAGATACGTTTCGGTAGTTGCATAATGACTTCATAAACAGATGTCCGAATGTCACGTCGATACCTTCCATGAGCTCGTGTTTTCTACAGATAGATTTAGTATTCGATATAGTTTTCGGTATAACCTCATCGAGGAAACAATAGAAGTGTCGAGACGTTAACGTGCATAGAACTTTCGTAGCTCTCGTAACATTGTGTAGTTGGCTGAGATACATCAATGGGAGGTTCTCTTCGGAAGTTGCATGATGATTTGATGAGGGAATGTTCGACTATTTTAGTCTGTCTTAATTTAGTCGCAGGTCCGGTATCCTCGCGTGCCCTTTTTTTCGGTGGTATATCAAAAAGAACGAGTTCGAATGGCGTAATAATTTTCGCGGAGGTTATTATGAACTTGTAGGCGCGATATTTGTTATTATGAACCCGGTACTCGAACTCAGCGCATCGTTTACCAAAACGAAACTTGCTGCAAACCTACCCTTTTCTCCAACATCCCAGTGATTTCTCTTGGAAGTGCAGAGGTGTTCTCGGCTTCCAATAAGCGAGTATCACGTCAACATATTCCTATACACACTCCTTCTTTGACCTGCATTCGGATGCGGCCGGCGCTGGTATTGCCTAACATAAAGATTAAGATCACCAGTTTTTACACATTGAGGATGAATGTTAGTCCCAAGCATCATCCATTGGTTCTCTGTGTAGTTACAGCTGATCTGGCAATAACGGAGTAGCAACCGCGGGCGGTCAATCATGCTCATGCTCATGCTCAAAATAAAACTATACCGACTATATTCAGAGCCAAACCGGTTTGTTTGTTGGGTACAAACCGATTTGGCTCTGAAAATATTTTGACGTAGAACTACGTTTTACTTTAGCATACCACACAGGAATGCAAACTGAAAAACTAGGACGAAATTTGTCCCTTTTCAAATGCATATAGGTCGGTTGGTTTTCAACCGATTTTCTTCATTCTTGCAGCAATCGATTTTATACAATATTATACACGCATCTGCTCAAATGCAGAAAAATGTTGTTTGAATCTACGAACTATTGCACTATTGAAAATTGTCAAGCCTTGTTGAAATAAAAATAACGTCCTCTGATTGGTCGCTTGCTTGCTGTGTGTGTATGATATGATATGATGTGTGTGTGTGATATGGTAGGATGTGTGTATGGTATGATGATATGGTATGATGTGTGTGTGTCTATGATATGATATAATTTGTGTGTGTGTGCTGTGTATGGTTTTCAACTTGGCACGTTCTGCAGTTCAGCAGTTAGGAACCCGGTTCACGAAATTCACAACCCTTCATTAGTAGACATTATAACTCATTACCCAAGTAAAAATATTGGTTTTATCAAAGTTTTCTAGCGCTCAATACAGCCAAAAAAGCGCTATGAAGCTTTGATAAAAACAGTTGTGTTACTAGGGTAATGAAACACTCAATGCATTTGTTAATAGTGTACGTAGTTCTACGTCATTTATGCGATCGTGTATTGGATATAACCTCCTACTTTTTATCATTAATTTGCACTCCACACAAAAAAAAATTATATCTTTGTTTTTAGCCTTGGGTTACCATTTGGTCGAAGTTAAAAATCAGGACAACTTTTTTCCGACACAAATTTAATCTAAGCTACCGTCTGCCGGGGTGAGATTGAGCCAAAACGGGAAATGTTTGTATGTTAAATTACTTGCGATTTCCAAAACCTAATACCTCAAATTCAATACTTTATGAAACATGACATATTTATTCGCAACTTAAAATGGAATATAGATAATATCAGTGAACTGTTTCGCTTCAAGAATGTTTCAAAGTACAGGGTGAAAAACATGCGCAAATAACGTTATCCAAAAATGTCCCAGGAAAACCAACCCGATCAATAAATCACATCAACTTACTGCTCAGTTGGTACGTTAGGATGTCGTCTCCAATGTGTTGAGGAAATATTATGCGTTGAATCTGTGCCGGCTCAGAAAATAATGTTTCTCCAAACTGTACACTTTTCGAGCCTTTTTGGGGTGAGATTGTGCCAAGCTATATTGAACGGTACAGTGTGCGGAATTCACATTCACGACAAAATTATATCAGTATACACCAAAACACTTGCATTGTTTACATAGGGTATGTTTTTTTTCCCCACAGCATAAGGTATGTTGTCTAACTATGGTATTCTTTGAAATAATGACTAAAAGCTTGAGAAGCTTACTGTTCTCAATTGTTGGATGGAAATTTTCAATGATTGATATTACTTATGGAATGTAACAAAACTTTGTACACCAATTCTATATAAACAGTTGACTTTTAAAGCGAAGAAGGAGGGTTGTGGGTACGTTTCCAGAGGTTTTGAGATCTCCAATGGAATAAACAGTTGTCAATGACACATAATAATTGAAACGAAAAGTCTTCTCAAACTTCATGCCCTAACGTTTTCCCTTTTTAGGCTACCTGGAGACGCCACTATGTGTATAAAGACTGTCTATAAGCCACGTTCTCATAACTAATTACTCTATGTATCAATTTGATCCGGCCATACATTTTTTTATAATTCATATGAAACATAGTTTCTGATCAACCCCCTAAAGCCCCTTAATAGTCCACGTTGTTTATGGTCGTCCCTATACTTACTGTTTTATCATGTTAGTCATGTGGATTGTTCGTAGACAGACTACTGTTCATTTAACAGGTATTAAATTCAACTTTTAGTTTTTGGCACAATCTCACCCCATAGAAGGGGTGAAATTGAGCCAAAGTTCATGTATTATTAGCAAAATTATAGTTTATTGTAACTTAACCATACTTGTTGTAGTTGTTAACAAAACATTCTAGAATGCATTGGTGTATTTTGGATCGAATTCTTTGCCTAAATGTGTGCGTTACAAGCTTGAGAACAAAAAAGCATAATTTTTTGGCACAATCTCACCCCGGATGACGGTATTTTTATTTTTTGAGATATCAATAAATAAAACTAGTAACCTGAGATTTTTACTACAACATAGCCCAAAACACTCATTTATTTATTGAACGTATTTCTCGGACCATTCAATTCTGCAACTTTGATTTCTCAGGCGTTAGAAGATTTTTTGATTTTTCAATAACATAAATGTTTCTAGTATCATGTGTTAAACTTACCCTTTAAAAACCTTTTGACTTAGAAAAACAATGGAAAAACTTCAATGTTAAAAATGTCACGTCAATGCCGAGAGATATGATTTTTTCAATTTCACTAAGAGTGGCTGTCAATTGATAATTGAGAATGAACTCAGTAGATCCAGTTGTGTCGACAGTGGTAAGAATGCAAATCAAAATAAAAAAGGCAAGACAATGAAATGGTTATCATATATTCATGGATTAATTACGGACGGTAGTCAGTGAGTGAAAGAATCATTACACTGACAGTATATATCAATCAATTTCATATCTTTATTTCGAATTTTTGCAGCCCTGCTTCAAACACTCCACCAGGCTCAAAAACCCAAAGCTTTAAACCCAAGCCAACGTCTCCGTAGATTCTAGAAAACTAATATTACAGTCTTCATGATTCAAATTACTAAGACTCTTAAGCCCTTAAGCCCTCCCGTGCGCACAGGCATGCTGAAAAAGTCAACATTCCAGTTTGCCAGAATTTCTAGCAGCCAGTATAACCATCTGGAGACATTCGCAATGCAACTTTTTTGCTGTTTCATGGAATGCTAAAATTTTATTGAAAAACGCATGCACAGAGAAAAGATGAAATGAAACATTCTGGCTGCTTTCTGTCGCCAAGATTTTCACAGCCATTATGTGGTTGTTTGCCCGGATAGGTGCGTGACCAACGCGGCGGAGCGAAACGAAAACATCTGCAACCGGAAAATCTATGCAAACAGTGTCAGCCAGAAGGTTCTATTCTGCATAAAATGTAAAGCGCTGGAAGCGTATAAGCGTACAAAAGGCTATTTGAGCACAGTTTAGTGTAATCTTTATGCATAGAATCGGTAGAGATTGCCTTCCTAAGAGAAAATGTAAATAAACTTTTGATATGTATTAAAAATGATAGATGTGGACGATGGATTCCTATCCAGAAGAAAAATTCAAAAACAGCGTCATCCTTCTCCTCACCCAAAAAAAAAAATAACAAAACCGCTTCAAGTACTCATTATTTGAGGTAAAAATTTTGAAAATTCGGTCTGTTTAAAAACATGACTGTTTTTGGGACCACTCTAACTCAGGATGTTTGCTGAACGGAACGTATTGAATAAAATCGGAAAATGTGGTATAACTTTTTCGATTCAATTTCTACGTTACGAATATGTATGCTAAAATACAGTATAAAACTACAAACTTCATTGATACAATGTTTCGGCGAATAAAAGAGGGGGGGGTGAACTTTGAAATAAAAATAGCAATGCATTTCGGAGAGCAACCGGCGCTAAAAGTCACAAGAAACAAAACGTCTCCATTGATTTTGTTGAAAAGAAGGCGTATGGTTATTTGTATTATTGGTGCACCAGATTTGCAATTTAACACCATGCATGCATACGGTACCATATTCGACTCCGCAGCAAAAACTCGTTACGTAGGACTACATACCTTAGTAGGATGCCATTCTGCTCATTTCACTCGAACCTTATTTTCCAGTTTAATAACTTTTTTGAGAACTCCATTATGCCCAGTGAGGATGAATTTCTATTGTTCGCATTGGCCTGATCATTATTTTGGAGAGATCCTAAAACCAAGAGCTTTGATGAATTTCAATATATTGAACTTGTTACCGGTAACAGTAAAATGCTGATAATATTCGATTTAAAAATTTGTGCTTTCTTGAGTTTCAGTTATTTTCCACAATCGGCCTCAGAAACACAATCGCTCTTCGACCGAAAACGTCAATACCAGTATCCTAACCTTTTCTTTTTATGACTTTTCTGGTAACACTAGTTGTTTAGGAGTCTCTACATAAAATGGCTCATGATTTAGTCAAGGTGGTGACGAAAACTGAAACGATCATCAATTTAAACTTGTTTGCTGCGGTATTTGCGCATTCATGACGGCCCGAATAGTTTACTTGATAGTGCGTCTCTTCGGTGCTGGTCTTGGCAAAGAGTTACTGGTGTATATTTCTATCATAAAAGCATACGGGTGAAATGTCCCACTCTTCGGCCACAACGTGTTTGAAACTTTTCGAGCTTATTCGGAAGTATCTTAACCCATTCTGGCTATCTTTGTGCATGTCGCTTACGGTGTTATACTTGCTCTGAACTTCTGAACTCTTAAGCTGTTCTGAACCAGTTTCTACATTTCCCTAGGGTTAGATAGAGATGTTGAAGAATTTACTTTCTTATGGATGAAAAACAACTTCTTAATACCCGTGTCATCTTAGCGGTCATGGAAGCACCAACTAATGAGAAAAAAAACTAAGCTGGGTTTCCAGTCCAAACCAAAATTCGAAACTGAAATATGTATTCTATTGATGTAACGTGTTATAAAACCGATTGTCCTCACCAAATTTAAAATATATAATCAGTCCAGAGAAGGTAGCTCTCGTCTCTCTAATAACATTCACTGCTGCTTTTATAGCATTTGCACATTTTACTCCTGCTATTGACTTTACTAACTTTAGTCAGTGTGGCATTTTCCCCCACGGCTATTGTACATTCACTGCAGAGTCTAACTCTATCGCGCGAATGTATGTAAATTTTACTCGTATGATTTAGTGCACATCAGACACCACCGAAGCCGACGGGAAAGCTCAGCGAGTAAATCATTCAAGAGCCGTGTGCTGTTCTAGCGTATGCTACGACGACGCGGTTATTCCCAACCCGATACAAACAAGTTACCGTGAATGGAGATGAACAAAATACTTCTGAAGGCGTTTCACCACCCCCCATCTACAGCATGGCTCTTGCCTTGCACCCATCCAACGTAGCCCAGGCTATCACACATGGATCGGCAGCTCGCTTGACTGGGGTGTGTATCACAAAGTCATACTTTTATAGAAAATAGGCACCCAGCGTGGAGGGAGGAATCCGATTAGCCTGAGAATAGCTACCGTGGTATTTGCGGAAACTGCATTGCGCTTCCTTTTCCCGCGGGCGCTTACCTGAACAGCAGCTTCAGACTATGTACCGTTTCAACCAGCCGGAAGGGCGTCCCGAAGTTCAACGCGCGATGGAGTGCAGTTTCCCATTCACTTTTCACGTAACTATCCTAATGTCCCACTGAAAAGGACCACGTGATAGACCAACAAAGTGTAGTGATGTGGAGGGGAGGAGCAGGGTGACGAAATAAATATGCTCCGTTGCGGCGATCGTGCCATTTCTATTGCTGCAGCCGTAGGGCTTGTGCCACGTCTACTTTTCAGCACTGCAAATGAATTGAATTGAAGAAGTTTGCAACATGCGCTACATCCATTAGCGGTTGCGGTTGTGCTTTTCGTGTGCGCGCTTCATTCACTCGGTTACAACCAAGGGGGTTGATAACGATCCGTGTACACCTCTGGAAAACCGGTGATGGCGTTTCGATATTATTTTCCTCTCATTTCGTTTTTCAGAGTATGTTTTGATTCATTATACGCCCTCATACTAATTACGAATTTACGTTCTCCGTTCACAGGAGACCTTCCATAATGTTTGATTTAGTGTTAAGATTTTTGGCCTCAAGATTTACGTGTATCGAGTCAAAAATATATTCGGAAAATGTATCAGCGATATCATGGATGGAATAACGAAAATAGTCACATATTCACTGCTGAGTGGATTATTTCACTCGTTACTTCAACCAAGCACCTTTGTTGCGAGGAGTTTATTCAGTCCGTGGAAGCTTATTATACCGCAGTCTGGTTTTCCTTTGTTAGTAATATCATACCGGTTTGAGTTTTCTATCAGTCAGTTAGCGTTCAACTTCTGAGCCGATCAGTCGATATTTTTGTGCGATCAGTAATCAGAAGTCGATCACGGGCTTTTTCTTATATACGTTTCCTATTGCCAGAGCAATCATTGCGTTCGCCTCTGCCGCGGCGTCAGACGTGATTTCTCGTGATGCCGCGTCGCGAAAATACGTTCCGTCTGGACTATTCCCAGTTTCCGAAGCAGCTTTCTCAGGATGAGATTCATAAGTTTGTCGTAAAAAAACTCGGTCTTACACGCGAAAATGTGCTCCAACTTCAACCCAGTAGACGGCTGGGATGTGTCTTTGTGAAGGTGAACAACCTCGAGCTCGCCTAAAAGATCGTGGAGCAACACGATGGTAAGCACGAGTTCATGTTTGACGGAAAGTCGTACAAGCTACGCATTAAGATGGAGGACGGGGCGGTAGAAGTGAGGCTCTTCGACCTTTCCGAAGGTATCTCCAACAATCAAATCGCCACTTTCTACGCCGAATACGGCGAAGTCTTCTACGTTCGTGACTTGATCTGGGATGACGCATATGGTGAGCTAGGTGGCATCACAACCGGTGTTCGTGTTGCTCGGGTAGCGGTAACGAAAAACATACCTTCTCTCGTTAAGATTGAGGACGAAAAAACCACGGTAGCCTACAAGGGCCAAAGGCAAACCTGTTTGCACTGCCACGAATTTGCTCATATTGGTATTCCTTGTGTGCAAAACAGAAAACTACTGGTGCAAAAAGCCACTGCAGACCAATCGTATGCGAAAGTAGCGATGGGAAAACCGTCCGAACCTACAACGACTAAAACTTCCTCAAACCCGGTAGGTACACGAATACTAACACGGGCTATGGCCAGTAGTTCGGGGAGAATCGGTAGACCAAGCACTTCGGGTGGAGCCCTGAATCTCCTAGGAGTACACTCTGCTAACAAGCAAGTCAAAATCTCGATGCCGCCTCCTGCGGCCCCGATTTCAGCAAGACTATCCAGGCAAACGATCGCCAAACTCTCTCCGCTACCGATCTCACTCGGTACAGTCCCTACCAACCACCTCAACAAGGATGACTACGAAACCGACAGCTCCCAATACTCGCTAACCTCGAACGGTAGCCGAAGACACAAGAAACCGGTGGTCAAAAAGATAAAACCCACTGAAGGAGACAACGACACCCCCACCGCCGAGCACAAACTAATTTCCGATGAGGAGATGCAGCAGTAATGGACCACGTCAGCTGTAACATCGGAACTATCAACATCAACACAATCACCAACCAAACAAAACTAAACGCTCTACGCACATTTATCCGCACCCAGGAGCTAGATATCGTTTTCCTGCAGGAGGTTGAGAACGATCTGGTTACTTTGCCCGGCTATAATGTCATCTGCAACGTCGATCACTCTAGGAGAGGAACAGCTATCGCCCTGAAAGAGCATCTTAAATTCTCTCATATAGAAAAAAGTCTGGACGGGAGATTGCTTGCTCTGCGTATAAATAACACGACACTTTGTAACGTGTTTGCTCCGTCAGGAACCGCTCTGCGTGCCGAACGAGAGCGTTTTTTCAACAACACGATCGCATATTATCTTCGCCATCGCACTGACCACACCGTCCTAGGGGGCAATTTCAATTGTGTGCTACGGCAATGCGATGCGACGGGAAACAACTCGAGTCCTGCTCTGCTAGCCACCGTACAGCAACTGCGTCTGCTTGATGTCTGGCAACAACTACGTCCACGAGATACTGCATACACGTATATCACTCATAACTCCTCGTCCAGGCTCGATCGATTCTACGTGAGTGCTGGTCTCCGAGAGCAGCTAAGATCCGTCACTACCCATGTATGTTGTTTCTCTGACCACAAAGCCGTCACCGCAAGGAAATGTCTCCCTCTTCCTAACCAAGCACATGGGAACGGTTTTTGGTGTCTCCGCCCCCACCTCCTCACTACCGAACACATCGAAGAGTTCCAAACACAGTGGCAGTACTGGACTCATCAACGCCGCAATTTCCAGTCATGGATGGAATGGTGGCTAGCAGTGGCGAAGCCGAAAATTAAATCGTTCTTTCGATGGAAGTCCAAAATAATGTACGATTGCTTTTATCGGGAACAACAACGTCTCTACGTACTACTCCGACAAGCATATGACGACTACTACAACAACCGTGCCATGCTCACCACCATCAACCGGATAAAAGCCGAAAAGGAGAACGAGCACGAAAGAGAACCACCATCGAATTACTGCCGACCGAAACGGACGAAATAATAGACAACGCTGATAATATACGTGATCATATGGTTCAATATTTTTCTGGTCTGTATGCACGAGAGAATGTGGAGGGAGCGGATGAAATATTCCAATGCGAGAGAATCATCCCAGAAGAGGATGCGGCGAACGAAGGCTGTATGAATGAAATCACGACAGACGAAATACTACCTGCTATTCGATCCAGCTTATCAAAAAAATCTCCTGGCCCCGACGGCCTTCCAAAAGAGTTTTACTTAAGAACTTTCAATGTGATTCACCGAGAACTAAACTTAATTTTGAATGAAGCCATCGGATCAAACATTCCAAACGAGTTCATGAACGGAGTGATCGTTCTGGTAAAAAAACGCGGTGCGGGGAACACCGCTCGTTCATACAGGCCCATCAGTCTCAGCAATTACGATTATAAAATCTTATCCCGTATTTTAAAGCACCGCTTGAAGAATGTGTTACAAACTCATTCCGTACTGACCGGATCACAAAAGTGTTCGAATACTGGGCGAATTATATTTCAAGCCACACTTAGCATGAAAGATAGGATCGCACAATTGAAAGCAAACGGCAGACATGGAAAGCTTATTTCCTTTGACCTGGATCATGCGTTTGATCGCGTCGATCAACAATTTTTATTCAATACAATGCGATCCCTGGGTTTTAACACGGCATTAGTGAATTTACTCTCTCGTATATCGACTGCTTCCTCCTCCAGACTGCTCATCAACGGACACCTCTCCACACCCTTTCCAATTCAGAGATCGGTTCGTCAGGGGGACCCACTTTCAATGCATTTGTTCGTGATATATCTGCACCCTCTCCTACGACAATTAGAACGCGTGTGTGGGACTGATTTGGTAGTTGCTTATGCAGATGACATTAGTGCCATCATCATCAGTGTGGAGCAGCTCAATACAATGCGAGATCTGATCAGGCGGTTTAGAAATGCTTCCGGAGCCCGCTTAAATGAAGCAAAAACAACGGCAATCGACGTCGGTGAAACTAATCACCCTATGACAGTACCATGGCTGCGGACGGAGGAAACTATCAAAATACTTGGCGTAGTTTTTACAAACTCAGTACAGGAGATGGTTTCGTTCAACTGGAACACTCTGGTAACCAATTTCAGACGACAAATTTGGCATCATTCGTTGCGCAGTTTGACGCTACATCAGAAAGTTACGCTGTTAAACGTTTTCTTGACATCGAAAATCTGGTACATGGCAGCCAACTTAGCGCCGACTCCAGCACACATAGCGAAACTAACGGCCACCATGCGTAGCTATCTCTTCCGTGGGTGTTATGCTACTATACCTATGCAGCAAATGTCACGCAACAGAGAGGATGGTGGCCTCAAACTGCATTTACCGGCGCTTAAATGTAAGGCTTTATTGATTAACCGACATATACACGAATTAGACTCCCTTCCTTTTTATAATTCCTCACTACAACAAGCAATTCCTCCCAACTCAAATTCCATCCGCGATCTTCCTTGTTTTAAAATCATCCTAAGCAATATTACACATCTTCCCCTTCAAATCCGTCTACACCCCTCCGCCTGTTCGATCCATCGTTATTTCATCGAACAAACAGACAAACCAAAAGTGGAGATCAAAAATCCAAATACCAATTGGGTCCGTGTTTGGAAAAATATTTCTGGTCGAAGTCTGCTGTCTGCGAAAAAAAGTACTCTATACATGTACCTCAACAATTAGTTGCCACATCGTCAACTGCTGTTCAAAATGAGACGAACTGATGAGCCAGTGTGTATACACTGTAGAGCTGGTGAGGAGACCATTCAGCACAAATTTTTTGGCTGCACCAGAGTGCGCGCAGCGCACCAACTACTCCAACAAAAGCTGCTTGCTTGGACTGGCTATCAACGAACACTGACGATTGATGAACTCTTGCGGCCCTCGCTTGAAGGTATATCAGCGACACCAAGAAGGGAAATTTTGAAACTCTTGTTTAGATACATTACCTTCATTGATAATTGTAATGGTAGGATAAATGTAGAAGAATTGAACTTCAATTTAGAAGTCGGTGTTTGATATAATTATATAGATAATTTTTAATTAAACAATATAACGACAAATAAACTTATACTTTTATATAAAAAAAAAATCATTTAAAAACACGCGGATGGAAAAAAGAAATTTGTGTTTATTTATCAAATGATGGAGGGAATAATTGTTGGTATTTTTAAGAAAGTTTGTATACAAACATCAACAGAGCCAATTATGAATGGTAAATATCCTACAGTGATTGAGATGAATAATTGATGTTTTTATAAATTTTCTTCGTCATTCTGTTACGATTTTCTCAAAATTTCATAAAATTACGTTTATATGTTACACAAAGCTGTGTTTATAATAATCATGAGTTGCCTTCCAAATTGTCCCGAGGCACGATGCTAGAATGTCATTGTGTTGGAATGAAATTCAGGCATGGTAATAATAATTTCATAATTGTTTATCTAGAAAGTCATCCACGCAAAATAAAATTAACCACCAAGCTAAAAGCATCATTTTTTGGCGTCTATCGGGAAAATACCGGTGCGAATCGATAACTACAAACCCTACCATGAAAAAAGTGGTCACGTTTGGTGCGCTTACATTTCAGTCATTTATCGTCAGATTCACGAGTTTTTAGCAGCAATCGATTAGAAATTGTTCTACGATGGGATGCTCGAAAGAGAAACAATAAACCTTGATAAATTAATAAACAACAAGCATCGTCTAATTCAACAAAACGCCCACGCCCACAAAGATTACGATTCCATAGAGCAGTACGATCATGGAAACACCTCCACGTATTGTTACAAATGGTAAAATATAGCACAGCTTACTTTTTGTTACAGTGCTGTTTCGATTTTATCAACAGTCGTTTTTGTATTTACTCGTCAGAATCACGCTCGGTTTTCTTACGTTTTTCAATCCGATTTTATCACGTTTCCCCAAAAAGAATTCTAAATCAAGAAAATTATACTTTCAGTTGTATAGAGCGTGCATTGAAAATGCAATTCTTATTCGTGTTTTGTGACCATATTGCATGTGTTTAGTTTTATGAGCTCAATTAAATTGCTCATTTCTCTGGACAGGTCAAAAAGTGTAATTTGAAACTAAAAATCATTTAAATTAATTGAAACTTACCATTCATTCGAAGTTTATCACATCAATATATTTGGGGGGACGGTTGCCTAATGGCAATATCAAAACGATGAAAAATCGCGACGGAGCAAACCAAAAAAGCGTGTGGTCTAGGCGAGCTGTTGATTTCAAGAGTACTTTATTAACTAGTGTGAGTAACAATGTAACCCGGACGAACACATAAGATTCGCATGGATTCCCTAGGACTCCTCACATTAGAATCGTGAAGCGTCCTAGATAAGGAATCCTGAAAAAAGAATCCTCGAGAATGCCCAGTCTATAGGGCTAGGATTCCTGAATGAGAATCGTGTAATGAGAATCCTTCAGATTCCCCAGGATTCCTAACATAGAAATCGTGAAGCATCCTTGATGAGGAATTCTGAAAAAGGAATTCTCAGGAATGCGCTGTCTATGGGGCTAGGATTTTTGAAGGAGAATCGTGTTATGAGAATTCTTAGGATACGAAACTTTCACTTCAACCGTTATGTGCTCGACGGGGTTCTTGGGTACCCCAAATTAAAGTATAACTTTTGCAATTTTCATTCGATACTTGATACTTGATTTGCTACTTGTAGCACCAAAAGATTTAGTAACTTATCTACTTTCAAATCAGCGTTAGCAGTACCCCGAAAAATTCTCTCATAGCCACATATCCGGTTTGTCAGGGATATATTCCGGAACTGGGGAATTGTATGTATATTTGAACAAAATCTTTCAATTAATGGTTCAAAGTTCTTAAAATTACTTCCACAAGCCATTTGCTAGCTTTTGAGTGTTGAAGTAATATGGCTTTCAAATGGTCCTGTCGGAATAGACTCCAGAGGGGCTTTTATTGCCGATAGAAACCATTAAATAAAATGAAACAAGATTGAATACCATTCAAGATGAATATTTTCAAGACAAGGATGATGCGTCGAGACCGGAAAACGACCTCAGACGCCATTTGATTTCCTTAATGGTGACTTCCGGTGTCTGAAAAATCACAAAATCTGGCAGAATACCTCCAAAAATAAGTATTTCTGGAGGCGTAATGATGCCCATAGACCGGAAATCAACTCCAGGCGCCATTTTGAATTCAATATAGTGACTTCCGGTTTCTGGAAAAAGGCCTAAAATGGCCGAATATCACCCGCTATGGTTATTTCCGGAATCGGGAGGATACCCAGAGACCGGAAAACTACCCAGACGCTATTTTGAATTCCAAAATGTCGTCTGGAATCTATTTCCGGTCTCTGCGCATTATTCCGATTCCGGAAATATATATATTGGGAGGTATTCGGCCAGATATTTATATTTCCCAGAGTCTGGAAGTCACCTTTTCTGAATTCAAAGTGGTGTCTGAGGTCGTTTTCTGGTCTAGGGGCATCCACCCGGTTCCGAAAATACAAATATTGGATGGTATTAACCTTGTTTTATTTAACTGTTTCTATGGCCACCAGGAGCCACTGTGGAATCTACTCCGGATGGACCATTTCAAACGCATATCACCAAAATGGCAGTAATTTTATAAACATTGAACAAATAATTGTGAGATTCTGTTCAAATATTCATAAAATTCATAAACATATCCCCGAAATCCGGATTTCCGGAACAGGGAAAAATCTTTCGGAGCACCACTAACGCTAAATTGAAAATACATAACTTACTGAGTCTGTTGGTGCTAAGACTGTCGAAAGAGATAGAATATTGCAAAAGTTACAAGAATTTTGAATCGTGGGTACCCTTGTATTTCGATAGTTTTAACACCAAAAGATTCAGTAACTTTTCTACTTTTAAATTAACATCAGCGGTGTCCCGAAAGAGTTCTCTCTCTTTTTGAAAGTCCGGTTTTCCGGAAACTGAGGAACTTAATGAATATTTAAACAAAATCTGAAAATTGTCCAATTCCACGAAAAAACGGCCGACAATTTTATCGACTATTTTTGATTCGGCTGAAACTTTGCATAGTCGTTTATATGGAAAAAAGGTGGCATTTTGCGTTTTTTTTGCAACGCGATTTATTTTTGAGAAGCTATTTAAAAATGCTATGTAATGAAGGTTACAAATTATTATTTGTCCATAACAATTTGTGACTTCTTCGGCAAAGTTGTACATAACAATTTTTTCTCTCCGAAAAAAATATACGCTATGAATTTTTTTTATTGTTTTGAAAAAAAAGCTAAAAGACAAATTGAAAAAATAATTATCTGAAAAAGCACAAAATAACCTAAATGGCCTAATACTACAGAATATAGATATTTTCGGAATCGGGGTGTTACCCAGAGACCGAAAACTGACTCCAGACGCCATGTTGGATTCCAAAATGGCGACTACCACCCAATATGGATATTTCCGGAATCAAAGTGATGTCCAGAGACTAGAAAACGACTCTGAAAACACTGCCTATGTGGACTGCTGAAAAAGAATCTTTTTAAGAGAGAAATTTTCATTTGTTAACCATCATTACACGATTGTTTGATCATGTCAATTCCATACATAGATTTTGTATACTTCTAAAGTAAAATTACCAAGTTACAGGATTAAATTAGGAAGTAGAACACTCTGAGAAAGAAATAACTAACTTTCTCAGAAACGCAATTTGATCCAAAACGGGAGCAAGTTCACCGTCTCTCGTGTTGAGTATAATATTCTTTATGATGTTGGTTAGATTCTTCAATTTCATCTCGATAAGAGATAAACACATTACGACACGTTTTCCTCGTGAAAAACCACATTAAATACGCGAAAATCAAATCTGCGTCGAAAAACCGCGGTAATCCGAAATCTCGCGTAAGAAACATGGTACCGCGTAAAAATATCCTCGTGAAAAACCGTGTAAAAATATTCTGTCCGAATCGCAGAGACAATTTCTTTCACGATATTGTTGCCGAGTCGCAGAGATTTCTAAATTTGGATTCTTGAGGTTTTCCATAAGCGATTCGAACGGATTCTGTTCGTATCGCAGAAACGATTCCTTTCACGATTCATTTGGATTTTTGAGGATTCTTGGAAAGGTTTCCCGTATGCGATTCGAACAGATTCTGTACGTCACGCAGAAACAATTCCTCTTACGATTCCGTCACCGAGTTATAGGAATCCTGGGAATTCTCACTCAGGATTCTCAGCGTGTTAGTTAGGGAAGTATTGTGATAAATGTGCAGGGTATCAAAAATTCCAGTAGTTCCGATGTGAGATTAGACGGCTGCATTTTGTCGAAGTTGTTCGCCGCTCACGTTGGTCCAGTATTGTTTGTATCGTTACTTTGAGATTTTGCGCGGTGGAAACAGAGAAAGAATCTATCTTTGTTTGCATTGTTCGAAAAGGATCTCTATTTTCGTTGCATCATTACTAGATCCTAAATCTCACCAAGAGATAAAACAAACCTCATTAATCTTGTGATTTGTGAAACGCTTAGAACTTTTACTTGTGTTTTTTTTTAAATAAAATTGACATTGCATTTAATTATATTGACGAAAGCTCACAAAAATGCTAAAGATAAAAATAATAAACACAAACCAATTTTTTAGTTTATGACGTAGACTAGGAGAAAATATTATCATCCAGACGGGACTAGAGCGCGCAATCCGCCAAGTCTCCAGCATGATATTTTGGATGACTTTTTTTTCTTGTGTGGACTACCTATTGCGAGATATGCCCGGGTGTCTGCTGTATCACGCACTTTTATTATTATTTCATTTATTTTATTACTATTTTTGATCAGTGCTTGTGTGTAATGTGATGTAAACCTTCCTTTTACACGCTTACTGTTATACTATAGCCTCGTTCCTTCTGCCAAATATCGTCAATTATAATATTTATTTTTGTATAGAGAAAACCATGCAAAGGTATTGTAGATTTCAACGTAAAGGAAAGGGAACTGGTGGGGAGCCTGAGAATAAACCCATGCTCAAGTCCTTTCTGACATCGAATGGCCTGGTTCTACTAAGATTCGAACCTACGCCCATCCGCTTGCCAAAGCGAACTCTGTAACCTTGCGGCTACGCAGCTCCCCCATTGGCCAACTTGACTACTAGGGAAGGCCGTCAGGATGAGGAAATTTACTCTAAATCTACGTCACACCGTCTGTTTTCGTTCATCTTTCGCATTCTAGTAAAATTATATACATTTTCCGCATTACTTAACCCTCTAGTGCCCAATGCCGCCTTTAGACGGTCTTCAGTTGAACCTCTGGAGAGCTCCAATCAATACTTGAAAAATGTTTATAAAGCTTCATAGTGATTTTTTCGAAGTCCGTCTGAAAATTAACTTGGGTACTAGAGGGTTAACTATAACAATGTAATCATGAGACAGCAAATTATATTAGTTCTTCGAGTAATTTTCAGCCTAACGGAGCTCTCCTGTCAAACGCGTTCGGTGCAAAAACTCCAACCTTACCTTACCCTACCAATCAGACGAGAGCCGTAGTAGCTCGTGCTGTATCAAGAAGTTACCGCCATTTTGCTCTAGTTTGGGTTGTGTTTCGCCAGTTCCCCAGACATCTAATCACCCGCAAGCCTCCTTCGATCTGGTCGAACCTTCGTGTACGCTGCAGCTCTCTATTTCTGGTGCCGACAGGGTTGCTGAAGATAAGTGTTTTCACAGGGTTGTCGTCCGGCAACCACGACGTGACCGGCCCATCGCAATCTATTGACTATAGCGTCGCAGCTCGTGATTCATGCGCCGTCGCCATTCTACGTCATCCGTTCCGTCTGTACTCCACCGTAGATAGTCCGCAGTACCTTCCGTTCGAGCCAAGAGCGTTAAGGTTCTCCGCGAGAAACGCTGTTATCTCGATCCCGTAGAGGACTTCCGGTCTTATCATGCTTTTGTACAGTGTCAACTTCGTGCGTCGTCGCACTCGACTCGATCGAAGTGTCTTCCGTAGTGAAAAATAGGCACATTCCAGCCTGGATGCGTCTCTAGATCTCTTTGCTGGTTTGTCGGCGTTATTGTCGGCGGTCACCAGTGACCCCAAATATACGAACTCGTCGACCACCTCAAGCTCACCGCCGTCTACAGAGACTTGAGTTGGGCGGCTGATGTTGTTCTTCTTGGAGCCTCTTGCGTTTTCGACGCATTTATTCGCAGTCCGATTCGTCCGGCTTCGGCTTTCAGTCGGGCGTAAGTTTCCTCCGTCGAGATACCGCGGTAGTTGCGGCACGCCAGCTTGTCGCCCTTCTTGTAGATAGGGCAGACGACTCCCGCTATCCTCTCGTCTGGCAGTTTTTCCTCCTCCCAAATCCTGGAAATGACTCTAGCCAGCACCTCACCCTCCATGTTTAAAGAGCTCGTTCGTCAGTCCGTCTTTGCCTGCGGCTTTGTTGTTCTTCAGCTTCCCGATCCCACGAAGAACTTTATTAACATCAGGGGCTGGTACTCGCTCATCTGCTGCTAGTGCTCCTAAGTCAGTTTTTGCTCCGCTTCTGTTTACTGTATCGCTATCGAAGTACTTCTTCCGCCTGTCGACCACCTCCCAAGTAACACACAAAACAGGTAAGAAAATAAGTTACAACGAAAGTAGTCATATAAGTATACTACAACCGCAATTGAAAACTTGTGTTATTATATTGTACTTGAAGTTGTTTTTCATCAGTAGTACAACCGCATTTCGAAAAAAAGCTTTTTTTCTGATTTTGGAGATGTTTTCAATAACATGAGTTTAACAATAGCAATATACTCACTATGCCTTTTCGTAAGACATTACACCATCTAATAACAACGCTACGTACCTGCAAAGTGATTTTCCTTAGGACAAAAGTCGTAGCATTCAACGCCCAATGTAAACTTACTTGACCGAATTGATATTTAAATTATTTGAATGATTTTTTCACTAAACTTTTATTTCACTTCATTTTTTTTCACAAAAAGTGAAGTTGTTTGATCGGTGTGACATTTTCGGCAAAGTTGTAGATAATAGTTTTGCCTTTCTGAAAAAAATATAAACTCTAAAAAGAATAATTATTTTTTGAAAAGAAAGCTTGAAGAAAAATTAAAAATAATTATCTAAAAATGCTTATTTTTTAAAAGTCTAATTTTTTTATAAAAATTACAAAAGATTACCTAAACAATTCATGGAGAAATCAGGAAAAAACTTCATGATTTTTTAAAAAAAAATTATTTATTTCAATATTTTTTTTCGAGGGGCATGTATAGTTTTTTTTAAAGGAAAAAATTGTTATCTACTATTTTGCTGAAGACACTATGTCAACTAAATAAACCGTTTTGGCTATAATAATATTTTTAATTTCCTTAAGAGCACTCTATGGGGGATTAAAAATATTTTTACAGTCTGAACAATTTGTTTGATCGGCATAGTGTCTTCGACAAAGTTGTAGATAATAATTTTGTCCTTCCATGAAAAATATAAACTGTGAAAAATAACCCAAAATTTTTTTCAAAATAATATAACTTATTTTCCTTCATTTCTCCATGAATTGTTTAGGTAATCTTTTGTAGTTTGTATAAAACAAAATAGATTTTTAAAAAATGAGCTTTTTTAGATAAGCAATTTTTAATATTTATTTTAACTTATTTTCACAAAAAAAAAATATTTTTCTTAAAGTGTATATTTTTTTCTGAAAGACAAAATTATTATCTACAACTTTTCCGAAGACGTCAAACCGATCAAACAAACAAATTTAGCCCTAAAAATATTTGTAATTGTCAATACCTTTCCAAAATAACATTTTTCATTAGCTTCTCAAAAATAATTCGTGTTCCAAAATATTAAACAAATAGCACAAAATGGCATCTTTTGCCGATAGAAATGTCTTTGCAAAGTTTCAACTAAATCAAAAATGACTATTTGAAAAAAAAATATTAAAAAGGGACATTTTAAGTGGAACTGCTCATTAATGTTAACTTTATTTGACGAAATTGTTTGTTTTGTTATAACAAAGAGCATTGTAGAACATCGAAAAGTTGTAGATAATCACTATTAAATGTTATATTGGAAAAAAAAAAGATTTTTAGTGGCAATGTTTCGAAAACTCCGCAGAAGTCCATTCAAGTAGGCAAATTGGAGTATGGTGTCTTCGACAAAGCTGTTTCTTATAGAATATGCTACAACTTTGCCGAACAAAAGGAATTTTTCTATGCAAAAATAAAAAGATTAAAATTTGTTTCTCAATTTTGGGTGGAATAACCACAAAATGGCAACTTCTGTAAAATGGAGAATAATAAATGGAACAACTTTTTTGAAGACACTACGGCTCTAAAATCAATTTTTGTGGGTCAAAATAATTTCGATCACGTTTTTGCAGCTTTGAAAACAGTGTGCATCTGTGCACGACGATGGTACGTCATTTTTGGAGAACCAAAACCAACCTTAAGTGATCGAAAATCATCCAATATAGGTATTTTCGGAATCAGGAAGATGCCCAGAAATTCAAGGTGGCGACTACTGATGTCTGGAATACTGCCATTTGGTCAAATACTACCCAATACGGATATTTCAGGAATTGGGATGATGCTCAGAGGCCTTCAATCAACTCCAGACGTCATTTTGAAATTCGAAATGGTGAATTCTAGTTTCTGTGAATTAAGTAGGGTAGAATTACCTTGGATGGACCACTTTCTTCAGTGAACCACTCTTTTGATGTAAATTAGAATTCACAAATGTTGCTCATAATTCTGATGCAAATCAACAGGATAAAATGTTTCCCGTTGAAAATTTTTTTGAAACCCCTCGAGTTTTCGCACAAATTGAGTTAATCTGACTGGTGGTCCCCTAAAGGACGTGAAAAAGATGTTGTATTGAAAATGACAATCGAGTTATTAAAATGTTCAATATTATTGTTAATAAAGCTTTCAAGTAGTCAACAATTAGAAGGAAAGTTAATACCAGAGAACATTCTAGCATTCAAGGTTTGAATGCAAAAACAAACGTTACGTGGTCCTACCTCTGTGGTTTTATCATCATCGATTGTTTATGAAATGTGATGTTTCGAGAAATTGGGTTAATCTGACGGGTGGTCCACTATAGAACAGGGGTCCACTATAGATTAATTTATGCTAATTGAATCTAACAAAGGCCCTCAGTGACTCGTAGGGAAGAACTATCTAGGATGACCCAACTCCTTTAGTGGACCACCCTGATTAAAAACTGTTCATTCTCTTGATATAAGGTCAGAATTTATAAATATTTCTTATGAAGATTAGCTGAATAAGATGTTTCCTGGTGTTTTTTCTTTGTCTGAAAATCCTCAGAGTTTTCGAATAAATTGAGGTAATCTGACCGGTGGTCCACAAATGGACGTGGTCCATCCGAAGTAGTTTTACCCTATAAAATAACGAAAGAGGGTCAGTATACGCTGCTCATGCCAATATATGTACCTAAAATAAGGCAAAACTACCTTGGATGAACCACTTCCTACAGAGGACAACCCTGACTAAAAACTGTTTATTCTTTCGAGATAGGGTACATTGAACTAGAGTGGATTCCTTTTCTATATAAATCTTCAGTGGACCACCCTTAAGATTAATTCAATTTCTCTTAACATAAGTCGGAGTTTATAAAAATTATTGTGATGCAGATTGACAGGATAAAATGTTTCCCGATGAAATTTCTCTGAAAATCCTCAGAGCTTTCGCATAAATTGAGTTAATCAGACGGTTGGTCCACTAAAGGACGTGGTCCATACTGGTTGTTTTACCCTATCATGCATAAATTGCCTAGTGAAGATTATTAACTTGATAATAGAATCCAACAAACCTTAGCGTTTCCTATTAAATGGTTCCCGTCAAGATTTTGCAAATCATCTGATAAATTAACCTTCAGTGAACCCCTTTCCCGAAGTGGACCACCAGACAGATGACCTCAATTTAAGCGAAAATTTTAGGGATTTTCAGAAACCTTTCATCGGAAAACATCTTATTCAGCCAATCTGGTTCACAAACATTCATAAGTTCCGATTTATGTCAAAAGAAATTGAGTTGATTTGGTCCACAGTAGGTTAATAAAGCAAAATGGTCCACTATAAGTAAATCAACCCTAATATAAAATCAAGGAAAACTTCACAAAGTGTCAACAATTTAATGGGTAAATTAACCTTTGCTTTATTAACTAACAGTGGACAACTCGCCAGATTAATTCAATTTTTCGTAACATTGATCGGGATATACAATTTTTTGTGATGCAGATTGTCTAGATAAGATGTTTTCCGATAGAATTTTTCTGAAAATCCCTCGACTTAAACAATTAAACAATGAGTTTGTTATATGGTAAGATTTTAACTTTGACTTTTTTGCTGTTTTACAGGCGGAAGCAACTTTTCAATGGAGTTTGAAGGTAGGTATTATTGCAAACAAAGATAGCTTGAATAGAGATATCTTCAACATTAGATCGCTAACTTTCGCATTTTTTGGTAATCAACTTTCGGTTCCGAATATTTACGTACATCTATTGAGTTTTTCTTTTAAAAATCTGCAAACGAAGCTTAAAGTTGAAATTTTTAAGTATGTAATAAAAGCTCGAAAATTGACAATCTTAACTGACGAATATTCGACAAACTGAACCAAGGTTCTGAAACCGAAAACTAAAGTTTCAAAGTCTTAAGCGCGTGGTTGTGAGTTGATAATCAATACTCTAAAATCAACAGCTGACAGTGAAAATTCCAGAGTCGTCAAACAATATAAAGTTGAAAATCAAGGGTAGATTCTTCAAATAAAGTCTTCTCATCGTGTCTATAATAAGGGAACACAGACTCCACTGTAGCAACTATTGATGCATAGTTCTCCTAAATTCCGCAAACAGAAATTCTCTTCCGCATCCTAGTTCAGAGTCTAAGATAATTGTAGGTGAATACCAGTGTGGTTTTTCAAACGGGACGATCTGCAACACACCAGATGTTAGCCTTGAGACAGATCCTCCACAAATGTCTAGAACATAACTGGTAGGAACATCATCTGTTTATGAACTTCGAGGCGGCGTACAATTCAGTTCAACGCAACGAGCTGTGGCAGATTGTGCTAAGACATGCTTCAAGGCTTCGCTAGGTAGACTTAAGGGGTAATATCCACCAAATGCTCATGAAACAGGGCTTTCTTTATGATTTTTTAAAAGCACATTTGAGATGTAAGGTATATAAATAATAAATCATTGGATTAAGCAACTCTTGAAAAATAGAAAAAGAAAGTTCATTGCTAATTTTATTTACAAAATGGCGGCTGTGCAGCGATTGCCGTGAATTGCTTTTTTTTAAGTTCTTCCGCGGCGAGCAGTAGAAGTCGTGCCCAACTCCACCTACAACCAAAACAATTTTTTTCTTTATCTACATAAGTGTCGCTAGTGAAGTACACATGATTATATTTTTAGATTTTTTTTTCGGAAAATGGCAACGGTTGAAAAAAAAAATTTTTTTTTCGACGAAGAAACGACTTTAATTGTTTATAACTTTTGTTGTTGTTAATCAATCGCTTAAATCGTGTGTTCTTCGCTAGATAACCCAATGAAGAAGCTACAGTTAAAATTTCAAGTCAATCGGATGTAAACTTTTTCAGTTCTACTGCTCGCCGATTTTGAAAACATGGTACGCGTTTAAAAAACGCGTTTAAAGTTTCAAAATGCTATAAATCCTGAGAATCGCAATAATAAAGCCCCTAATAATTTTTTAACCTACAGTCAGCTATCCCTGCGCCGTAAAGTTGTCCTTCCTGGGCCTTATTTTCATCTTCTTCCTTTTCTTATCTGATGTAAGGCTGCATCGTGCCTCTTTCGCAATATCGGGCATGCGATGCTCAACGACTTTGACGCGGTTGACGTCCAATCCCACGCAAAACTCAAACTTATCACTTATATTTAAGTACTTTT
The DNA here is from genome assembly GCF_029784165.1 of Wyeomyia smithii. Taxonomy (NCBI): domain Eukaryota; kingdom Metazoa; phylum Arthropoda; class Insecta; order Diptera; family Culicidae; genus Wyeomyia; species Wyeomyia smithii. Next base: position 68,281,997 of record NC_073695.1, read on the forward strand.
GAATATATGTCACAGTTAAAAAGTATAGAAAAACTCAAATAGACACCATACACAACGAGAATGGCTGAACGACTAAACAAAGGGAAATTGTGAGTGAACACGTGCTGTAGAGACGCTGTAATGGTCGAAACTTCATGCAGCGACCTATATACTTCAAATTTGAAACACGATATCCGTATCCAAATCAAGATTGAAATTGAATTGTTTTGAGGCTGTCTTTTGTATCAAATTGTACTAAAATATCTTAATTTAGACATTGGCTACGAAGAGCCACTATAGTATAACAGTTGAAATAACAATTTTCTGCATTTCACGATACTTAAGCGAAAAATTATATCAAAAAAGGTTAATTGTGTTTGTCAATGCCATTTCTTGACAACTGACAACATAGCAAATTTTTTATTTAGTTCCGAATGATTTTCAATGATAAATAAATTCTACATGAGGTGATTTATTTGCAATTATATATGAAAATTTTAATCGCTATACTACTAGCCACACACGCTTTATAGCAAGCCACACACGCTATAAACATGAACAGACACGCTATATAGCAAGCCACGCACGCTATAGACATGCACACGCTATATAGCAAACCATGCACGCTATATAGCACGCTATATGCTATAAACACACGCTATACAGCTAGCCACGCATGCTATACAGCAAGCCACACACGCTATATAGCAAGCCGCTATATAGCAAACCACACACGCTTTACAGCAGCACACCTTTTATAGCTAGCGACACATATGTGCACACACCCTACACGCAAAAGTTGGAGTGTGCGTAACCAAATCATTTATGAGCGATATTAGCGCATTTACTGATTAAAAATAGAACCAGTACAACGCATGCGCGTTGGGCATAACGCATCTGATGCTCTAGCGTATTTTGAATGTATTACGCAGCTCCAAACCACTACACTTATAAAGCATCAGCCGATGTTCAGAAGGTTGGCATCGTTAAAACAGTGCAACCAGCAATCAATACTGATAAGTTGGGTACTGACTCCATTGAAAAAATTATTGCCTGAACGATTCACTTCCATGGACCAGATCATTTGAAAACATCATTCAATCATTAACAATAAACAAAAACATGAGATTCGTCCAAAACATTTTGCACTTAATTATGACTCTGGTTTCATTCACATGCATTCGGTTCTGCGTTACTGGCACCAGCGTCAATAACTTCCGCGGCAACAAGGCCCGCTATTGGCTGTTTCGATTGCTGACGATTTTTAGGGATGCACGAGCCGTTGATACGCACCGGCTCGCAAAAGCAAAGAACGGTTTTTGAGCGCCTCGAAACTGATCGTTCGCCCGAAGCCGAAGTTTACCGAGACATTACGATTTTTGTGTATATGATACATATTCTGATTTTGATCTCTGTCAATGTATTACTTGTACAACTTTTGCGTTATGTGTATCACGCATTGGTTGTGCGAAGTCAGAGCAAATTCTGTGCGAATTGAAAGGACACATTGGATGATTAAAGCTTGAACTTTTGCGTGCATATATACATACGCAGGATGATGGTGGCTTCTCAGACCACCTGGCGGTGCGAGTCTCTTTCAGTTTCGGGTTGTATTCATCCAACTATATCTGAATTGGACTACCGCTGGTGGAGTCCAACTTAGATCGAAGGCAAGCCGAACTGAAAGAGGTAGAAACTGCAGCTAACCACTACACCGCCGCTGTTGCCCGCTGCTGATCCACACTTCCTTCGCCTACTGCCATCGATGTTGATGTCCGCTGCTGCTGCCTGCTGCTAGTAAACTGATAAACTTGAGGAGAAACAGTCCCTTATATAGCCTAAAGAGTGCATTCCCGGCTAACTAGGTACTCTATTCTGTCGTCCTTTTTAGGCAAAGGCAGCAAGCGACCAATCAAAAGTCGATATTTGCATTTCGACAATGTTCAACAATTTTCAATAGTACAATAGTTCGAACAACCAGATTACAATTTTCTGCATTTGGACGGGTGCTTAAATGGTTTTCCAATCGATTGCTGCAAAAATGACAGAAATCGATTGGAAACTGACTGAGTTTAAAACGTTTGAAATTTGACAGTTTTCGTGACGCTTTCGATGCTTTCGGTTTTGAAATTGAATCCCTTTATATGTTGCCGTAAGACGTATTCTACGTCAAAAAAGTGCATCGCCAAAATAAACGAAAAATGTGATTTTGGAGCATAAAAGTTGTTCGGTAAAAATTGATTCAAACGAACTTTGAGTTTAGATCAGTACTCGGATGATGAAGATTTCGATTCTAGGATAGTTTTAGCATGATTTAAGCCAATAAAAAAGATCGATGATCGATTTGTAAAATCAGACGAAAAAAATGTAAATTATGTCTAATGATTTGAGTTTGACTCCGAGACCTGTGCGCATGAGGAATTCTACCGCTATATGAGAAGAACCGTTCATTGCATGGATAATTCTACAAGCGAAGATATCATTCCAATTAGTGAGGGAATCACTGCACGTGCCATTCAATTACATTCTGTTCCCTATGATCTTGACAACGGAACCAATCGTTCGTGCTGCATTCCATGGCATGTCAGACATATGCACATTTCTCCAAGGATTTCTGCAGAATTGTTGAACGGAAAGCTGTGCACTCTCCGGAATGCACTCTCCGCTGCATCCTTCTATCTATGGTATACGTACCTTTTCGCACATTCGTTTTCACCCCTTTGCCGATAGATATTTGAGCTCACAGGAACTGAAATGGAAACAAAAGTAATATGCTGCTATGTGCAACGTATGAATAACTTTGCAAACCAGATTTCGACAGGAATCTAATTCGGACATGTTTGATTGTTCACCGCTGAATAATAATCGGGAGATCAATTCACTACATTTTGGTATGAACGAATTTGCTCTTGTCAATTTGCTAAGCAATTGTCCATGCAGAAGAAATTCGTCGGTTGAAGGATCTTCACTCACTTTAAGAATGATTGAAAAGGAAAAGTTTGCTGCAAATGCAACAATGCAAGTACGTAATACAACAAACAGCCTTGAATAATTTATAATTTTACGTTAGCATAGCGTTCGTGTCTTGCATATCACCGGTCAGTAATTTTCTATACAGCCAAACGTTTCTAAATTACACTCCCACCACAATCATGGATCTCCCACAATTACGGATCACTTTTGTGTCTCATGTTAACTCATGTTTAACTCAGTTAAACTAACGGTTCGAATGCATGTAACATTTTTGCAGTAAAATATGCCATATTTGCTAGCTTCAAACACAGAAAACATCGTTCTTATTCCTAGATTGATGTGTTTTTTATAGGTGTGAAATATTGCCTTCCAGAATCTATCAAAATATTTGTCGTTTTTCTCAATCAGCGTAAGTAGCACGCTCATCATTCATAAGGTTCATATGTCATATAATCGCTAATTTTCGTGCAAAAAATAACTCATACACAAAGATCAAGGTAAGTTCTTCACGGTTTATCAAAATGTTGATGGTTGATAACGATTTTTCTGTAATACTAGTTATTTTCTAAGTGTTCCATAATAGGGATCGAGACAAGATAGTTCTCTATAAATATGGATCACTCCGATTCAAATGTGATTTTCACCAATTAAAACACCCTTTCATCTTCTATTGAGCTCTAAACGGAAGCTAAACAGTGCTAAGCCTGTGAAAATATTATTTCCAAGGCACGAGGGACAGGAAAGCTACGTAAAGCAGGAAAATGTTATGATGTACCTATACAATGGTTCATTGCTACCTTCGGGAGCGACAGACGTGGACTCTCGATCTAACTGCAACCTCAAAAGCCACATAAAATGTGGCCAGGCCATGCGGGATCTTTAATACGACTTGAAATATGTTATATCTTCAAATTACATGATTTGAATAAGATATATTGAATGAATTCGTTGCCAAAAACTGTTTTTATTATGCTGGTCCATAATATGATGTGAAATGTCTCATAATCAGAACCGCTCTCATAAGTGATCCATAATTGTGTATTTGGTGAGTTATGAAATAAACATACTTTCTGAGAAATATTCACAAAACATGGAAAGAAACACTCAATGAAGTGAAAGATTACATATTTCGCAAAAGTTGGTGTCTGAGTAACTTTTACTTGCTTTCAATTCACACAAGTCTCGCGCAAATCGCAAAATGTAAACAAACGAACTTTTAATGTTATGTTAACATGCAACATAAAAGATGAAAGAGCTCATTTGATAAAATTTGCGAAAATTAGCTTTTAAACACTTTTTAACAATTTTGACAAAATGACCGAACTACCCTGCTTACACTTTTTTACTTACACCCTTTTGCTAGCAATCCGACGAAATTGCGAAACGAATTGCCATCTCAGGTACACCCCCATAAAATCGACGAAACCGACGCGAAATAAAAACATTGCTCGACCATAAGTTACACCATTTTGACCTTGTTTATGTTTTACTCGACGTAAATGGATTTTGAAGACACCGAACGACGCAAACAAAATGACGTATATAACGAACGATTTTCAATCTGGCGAACCTCACACAACATTTTGACGTAATTTGACGTGAATTTTGACGCTCACAGCATACCGTTACGTTACGTAGACGTGTGTCAAACACTAGTTGACATTATGACTTATGAAAAGGGCGTATTTACGTTTGATTGAAGCAAAGCGTTGTATACTTTATTTTTGCTAAAAACTCATTTATTCTCAAACATAATTAGAATCTTCAGGGCAGTAATGTGAAACATTAGTAAGAAGTACTGTTTAGAAGTATCCATTAAAATAAATATTGTTTCGTTTTGAAATAGGATGTTGAGTGAAAACTTTCAAAGTTGAATTTCTCAGTTCGATGGAAATGTTAGATTGGTCAATTTGAAAAATACACGAGAAGTGTTGATCTGATATCGCTCAAACGCACAGTGGGACGGATTCAAAAAGAAGCGGACATAAGCTTCTACGAAGAAACTATCTGTTCTCTGATGTTGGTGTCTTATTATTTATTTCGTCTTCGATATAAAATAAAACATCGCGAAGACCATATAACTTATCTACTAATTCTTAGTCTAAACAAATATTTCGACACATAAAAATCAAATATATCTGACACATTGTTGAAACAGTTACAGTATACATCGATCGGGTTATTCATTCCATGGAGAGTACGGTAATTCAGCATATCAACGGCTCTCATACGATGGGAGGTTTATCATATCTCTCCAATTTAGAGACCGACGAACATATCAAAGAAAGTGTTTCATACTCGTTCGATCCGGTACATGTGCACTGCATGGTAGAATGCTCATACTTGCACCGCATATTCTAGGACACTGCGCACAAACGAGCAATATAGTGTCTTCAGAGCAAAGATGTTATCAACGAATTTCGAGTTTCGTTCCAGAAATCTCAGTAGAGAGTATTCTTTTGCCGTGACAGCAAAAATTGTGCTCAGTAGAGCTCAATTTGCTGTCGATTGAAACTCCTAGATCCTTCACAGTGTTCGTAGTGTCAAACTTGTTGAGGCCATTCTGTACTCGAAAGTAATCGGAGCCCGTGACCGCCTGAATGAAATCGTGCAACATTTGTTCACGTTGGCTTTCATACCGTTTAAACCACACAATTCCAAAAGCCTGTAGATATTCATTAGGAGCGCACAACAATCCACTTTCGTTGTGACTATACTGTAAAATTTAAGGCCATCAGCGTACAACATTTTTTGAGATTTCGGCTTCGTACACAGATCATCAATGAACATAACCACAAAGGGCCCACAATACTACCTTGAACTCCTGAAAGAATTTTGAATGGCGTACAGAACGTTTCCCCTTCCTCTACCGAAGAATTATGTCCGGAAAGATATAAAATAATCCATTGCTAATACTTTTCAACAGCTGAAGTGTGTGGCGATTTTTCGAATGCTTTGGCAAAGTCAATGTATACCACGTCAACTTTCTGCCGTTTTTCCATTCTGTTCACAAAAGTTGAAACGTAGCTTAACAAATTTGTTGTTGTAGAGCGCTTTTGAACGAACCCATGCTGATAAGTTGAAATTGTATGTTTGACGGATTGGTAGAGCACTTCGTGCACCATGCTTTCGAACAGTTTTGGTGGACAGCTTAGTATGGATATTCCGCGATAATTTTCCACATCGTTGATCGAACCAGATTCATGAATCGGTATGATCGAAGCAGATTTACAAACAGTAGGAAAGTTTTTCTCACTCAAAGATCGGTGGAAAAGTATACTTACAGGCAGGCTCAGAAAACTTGCACAAAGTTTGAATACGAAAAGAGGTAATTGATCAGGTCCAAGGCGGTTCGATCCGTCTATGGATTGCAGCTTAAGCAGGACTTCATTTGATGAAAAGTTCAACCGAGGCATGTCCAGGTCATATTGTGGAATATTATTCGATATGTTTCATTCAAAGGTGGTAAGTTATTACTTGAATCACTCTAAAAGAAAGACGAGAACATATTCGCTGTACCAGTGGCGTAGAGACACTCGTTCCCTGAATACGAGTGTTTTGTGGAATCCCTTTCATTGATTTTCGATTGTTGATGAGTTTCCAAAACGAAAGCTGTTTTTGTGGGAAATTTTTCACTAGACAAATTGATGCACCATTCTCTCCCAACTCAACATCCATGTGCCTGCGAGAAACCTTAGATCATGGGGCTTTCTCTGACTTGACTACCGACGTACAAACTATGACCAGAACGAGCCTACTAAAATAGAACACGTCTTGATAGCTTGGTTGTACAACAAGATCTGTGGTATATTTCTCCTTTATACCTTTACACGCTCAGATGTTCTAATCTGGATCTCATTCTCATTTGATCTCTCACTCTCTTCACAAGCTTGTTGGATTTAACGTCATTGCGGATCGCCATTTGCCGATGACACGGGATTACGCTTGCTCTGTTATTAATTCCTCACACACTGCAAGTTTGCTTGCTTGCATATATGACTAGTGAAAATACGCTACCAGCACACGCACATCTAACTATTAGCAGTGCCCAAACAATTTTCCGCGTTTCGATTGACGCACAGCTGATTTTTCGATAAGAAGAAAAGCTGTAAGAAGGCAAGAAATTCGTGGAAAGCATTTCAGAGCGAACAATTTTCGTGACGCTGTGTTCGGTTTTTCAAATTTTCCCCCTGTGCAGCTGCTGTAAGACATAATTCTACGTCAGAAACTCATTACCAAATTTCGTGTAAATGCTGCTTGCCTCGTATCTCAGGTCGTTCAACACAGTTTACAAGAGTGTCTTTTTCACGTAAACAAGCCCAACGAAAGCAAAATAGGATATAAAATTCATAGTCACGTGGATGATGTAAACTTTAACGAACGAAGGGCAAATTACTATTCTCAATGCCTAACTGAATTTGTTAAAACCTAAGTACAGTGTAGAAACAACAAGTTAATGTAAAGAAAATTTATGCTTGGGGAGAACTAGTATTTTATTACCCGGCATGCCTTTACTTTTATTATCATAAAATCTTGGAGGTTATAAGGTAGACAGTTTTATTTGTAAACTGGAGCAGAAAATCCTTTAGACTTTATTTGTTTGTTGTATCGTTTGATTTCCTCCATTCCAGTATACCTGGGTAAACTTTCTTCAGTTATTTTAAATTCATGTAGTAATCTAATGATTGAGGAATTAAATAATTACTTTGAAACTCAAATATGAGCAATTCTCGCTGAAACTAGGCCACTAGGTGCACTAGGTCTTCCAAATTTGATATAAATGCACATAGTTATTAGGAATAGAGAAAAAATGATAATGCCATTTTTGTTTGATCGAATTTGTTGACCCCTTGGTCACCAAGGGGCGGAACAGTTTTCAGAAAAGTTGAAATTTTAGCAGTTCTTGACGTATTATTTGAGCTATATCTCTAAAATTCGTTATGTAAGGTACTACAAGTAGCACTTTTCTGTAAAGAAATTTGAAGTGATCAGAATTTAGGCCGCCATCTTGAATTTGGCCGCCATCTTGGATTATATCCGAAAAATGCAATTTTGACCGTGTTCGCAACTACCGATTTTTGATCTGAGACCAGCATTGGAAAGCTGAGAAAATATGCTATAAGATGCAAGAAAAAAATTTGGTGAGCATTAGTGTTAACCCATCAATTGAATCTATTTTCTAAGCTGAGTTTCAAATATTCATCGTACATCGCGCGATCAACGTAGTAACCTGTCTACTGAGACCAAGTGGATGCACATTAGGGTGTCTCAAAAAACATCGATGTTGAAAAGGTCAAGGTGCTCAGCCCTAAATTGAAAGATAATATTATTTATAGCATTTTTGTAGAACATTTCGACTTTCTAAAAAATTGTTTCCAGGTTGCCCAAACGTGATTTATGAAAAAATGACTTTTTTAAGCTACAAACTTACTCTTTTGCCCTTTTTTCAATTCTGTTCGATTCCTACATTTTTCCATACATTTTTTTTTATTTTTGTGGGGTTGTTTTTGAATATTTTTCATGGTTCAGTTCAGCATTGGATTCAGTTTTTTGACTCCCAGAGCCCATTAAACATCACAAAAAATATATTTTTTTCATAATTTCTAGATAAAACCCTTAAAAATGCAAATCAAAACAATTTTTGATTAATATCGGAAATTTTGATTGCAAAGCGGGATTTACGACGAAAATTTACATGAAAAAAGATACTTGATATCTTGTCGAGGAGCTAAGATATTGGCATTTTTCTATGTGATGGAAAACTATGCATTTTAACAAATATGATAAATAACTGTTTTATTTTGGGAGATAAAAAATAACAGTGTTCGAAAGCAAATGCCATTTTGGATGGCTGATCACTTAGTAGAAGGTTTAAAAATTCGGAAAAATCCACGAAAAAAGTTAGAACGAAAATTGTGATTTTTAGTGCCTTCTAATAGAAAACTCAATGTTGCTCGTAATATGCAAGAGATATAAACATGATGTCTTCGGTTAAGTTTCTTGTTTTCAGATAACCTAAAATTTTGCCGAAGACACCTTGCGTCTATCTTATTCTGATTAAAAAGTAAATTTTTTATCTCACTCGTTGGTGGATTAATCACCCATCTTTCTACATTAAAAGATGCATTTTTAAATATCCTGAAACGTTTCCGAACATACCTTATGGCTATAATCAACATTTGAATCACTATTTAGGAAATTATACGCACAAACGGCAAAATAAAACACTGTGGAGATATTCAGCGTTAGTGGCATTTTTGAGAAAATGCATAGTTTTCCATCACATGTAAAAACGCCAATATCTCAGCCCCCCAATAAGATATCAAGGATCTTTTTTCATGTAAATTTTCGTCTTGAATCCCGCTTTGCAGTAAAAATTTCAGTTCTCGATCAAAAATTTTTTTTATATTTGTTTTGAAGGGTTTTATCTGAAAATTATGAGAAAAATTCACTTTTTTGTGATGTTCAATGGGCTCTGTAAGTCAAATAATTGAATGTGGTGCTGAACCAAACCATGCAAAATATTCACAAACAATTCCACAAAAATAAAAAATATATGAAAAAACTTAGGAATCGAACAGATTTGAAAAAGTGCAGAAGAGTGGTTTTGTAGCTTGAAAAAGTCATTTTTTCCTAAATCACGTTTGGGCAACCTGAAAACGATTTTTTAGAAAGTCGAAATGTTCTACAAAAATGCTATAAATAACATTATCTTTCAATTTAAGGCTGAGCACCTTGTCTTTTTTAACATCGATTTTTTTTTTTGGGACAGCCTAATGCACATGTTTTAACTACAACTTTATAGAAGACGTTATATCGATCAAACAAACCCGTTTTGGCCCTGAAAATATTTTTAATCATCAATACCTTCCCAAAATAGCATTTTTCGATAGCTTCTCAAAAATGAGTCGTGTTGCAAAATAATAAACCATTAGCACCGAATGGCATCTTTTGCTTATAGAAACGTCTATGCAGAGTTTCGGCCAAATTTAAAATGACAATTTAAATAAAATATTAAAACTGGGACTTTTTTTGTGGAACTGCTCAGTATTAAAAAACCTATCGATTTGTTAGTATCACACATGCTAGTGTTGTACTCATTGTTCTCACTAAACTTAAGAAAACAGTAGTGGCGTAGTTGTAGCATCAATCGATTATGATATATGGAGCTAGTAGGGTTTTAACATGTGCATCCATTTGGTCTTAGTAGACAGGTTACTACGTTGATCGAGCGATGTACGATGAATATTTTGAAACTCAATTTGGAAAATAGGTTTAATTGATGGGTAAACACTAATGCTCACCAATTTTTTTTTGCATCTTACAGCATATTTTCTCAGCTTTCCAATGCTGGTCTCAGATCGAAAATCGGTAGTTGCGAACATGGTCAAAATTGCATTTTTCTGATATAATCTAAGGTGGTGGCCAAATTCAAGATGGCGGCCTGAATTCTGATCACTTCAAATGAAAGCCATATCATTCCTCTTTACAGAAAAGTGCTACTTGTAGTACTTTACATAACGAATTTTAGAGATATAGCTCAAATAATACATCAAGAATTGCTAAAATTTCAACTTTTCTGAAAACTGTTCCGCCCCTTGGTGACCAAGGGGTCAACAAATTCGATCAAACAAAAATGGCATTATCTTTTTTTCTCTATTTCTAATAACTATGTGCATTTATATCAAATTTGAAAAACCTTGTGCACCTAGTGGCCTAGTTTCAGCGAGAATTGCTCATATGGAAAACTTCCAGCCTTTGTTCAGTAAAACGTAATAATTCGAGTTTAACCTTACAAACCATTCTTTTAATGTTGATTGAAATACAAAAGCAATACAAAATACGTACAGTTCGCATGTATATTCAAGAAAAGTTATGTCTCCGCAATTTCATTGGAAAATTGCATGAGCAGAATATATTATACAGAATTTGTTCCAGATCATAACTCTCACTACATGACATTTTGCCAACTCGTCAAATCCTCGTTAAGCTAGTTTCTCGATACTCCATCATAAGTACTATCTGTTGACGCTACTCAGTTCTGCGGTGCTGCTGACAAGTAACGATCTGAATCGTTACCTGCGAACGTTCACTTTGCACAGCGGTATGATTTATCGGCAGCCCGTCTTCCACAATCCGGGCAGCAATTTTTCGCTATTAGTAGACCGCTCTTTGGTGAGGAAAAAACCATACGTCATCCAAAAAAAAATGTCCAAATTATAGCGTTTCAACTAAATGAAACTTCTCGCAAAGTCGCAACAACGTCACGAACCTGCCATCAATTTCCGTCAAGTGAAGCGGAATTTGGTGCAGATAACGGTGAGCCAAAAAGTGGTAGGCTAAATCTTACTTTTGGTTTCCACCAGTGCTTGGAAGCTAGTGGCATGGATGGGGGTCACGGCATGGACTGAGTAACTCAGCTCAACAGCAGACACAAACATGATGAAAACGAAAGGAAACTTTCATAATACGGATAACGGATTTAACTTTTCTGGAGGTAAAATGTGCCCGCAAATGAGAGCTGTGCACTATGGTACCAGAATTCGTATTAAGGGGGTAAGACATAGTGTCTTGGGCTTATCTATTAGACGAATGTTGGGCTCGAAATGTTTCGCCTCTTTTCTGTACTTAGGATAATTATAGGGAATTCTGCAGCTTAGTGATAGCAAATTTTTCGGTGATAACCTTTTACTTACAGCAGATCCCCAAAATTTTTTCCAATAAATATCGAAACATCAACTGCGACAATATGTTCTACACTGACGGATCACTTCTTGATGGGTCCACTGGCTTCGGTATTTTCAATAACAATTTAACCGTCTCCCATAAGCTCGATAATCCTGCTTCTGTTTACGTCGCAGAATTGGCTGCAATTCAGTACACCCTAGGGATTATCGAAAAAATGCCCACGGACCATTATTTCATCTTTACGGACAGTCTCAGTTCCATTGAGGCTCTCCGATCGATGAAAGTTGTTAAGCACTCTCCGTATTTCCTGGGGAAAATACGGGAACATCTGAGTGCTTTATCCGAAAAATCGTATCAGATTACCTTAGCGTGGGTCCCTTCTCACTGCTCGATACCGGGCAATGAGAAAGCGGACTCTTTGGCTAAGGTGGGCGCAACAAACGGTGGAATTTATGAAAGACCAATTGCCTTTAATGAATTTTTCTCATTTATACGTCAGAATACGATCATCAGTTGGCAAAATGCTTGGACCAGAGGGGAACTGGGAAGGTGGTTACATTCCATAATCCCCAAGGTGTCGACGAACCCGTGGTTCAAGGGGTTGGATGTAGGTCGGGATTTCATTTGCGTGATGTCCCGGATTATGTCCAATCTTTATAGATTTCACGCGCATCTCCGTCGTGTTGGGCTCGGGGAAAGTGGTATCTGTGCCTGTGGTGAAGGTTATCACGACATAGAGCACGTTGTTTGGTCATGCCCTGTACACCGTGACGCCAGGTCTAAATTAATAGCTTCCCTGCAGGCCGAAAGTAGGCAGCCGGCTGTTCCTGTTCGTGATGTCTTGGCGAGCCGTGACCTATCCTACATGTCCCTTATATACGTTTTCCTGAAATCCATCTACGCCCCAGTTTAATTCTATTCCCTTCCGCCTACATTCAACCAAACGACAAGAACACGTTAAGACCCCGGATCCGGAAACAGCAATCAGACCCGCACGATACTCTCAGGTCCCGAGGGAGACAACCCAATATGCCAGTCCGTAATATCTTGGCCCAGCAGCGGAACATGTGCTTACCTATGGCAATGAAAACCATCATACAGTAAACCAGTGCTTTTAATGCAAAATATTATAGCTTTAAGTTACATTTAGTTTCAGCTCGTAGTCGGCAGCGAGGATAAAAAATTTGCTTTCAGTTATTAAGATACTTTAGAAAGTAAGCTACCAGATATAATTGGCGCCGTTAAACATTAAATTGTATTTGTGCCGTGTCAAATAAATTATAGATGAACAAAAAAAAAACCTTTTACTTGATCTCCTCTTAGTGATTCTGCTATAATGCGACATTTCGTTCTTATTTTACAGGTGGTTTAACGGTTAAGTTATAGATATTCCTGAAGACACTCACCAGTTGCTCCAGATTAAGAACATTACCCCATGCAGAAAACTTTCAATACTCGGTTAGGGTTAGGTTCATAGCAGCGAACAGTGCACTGATATATACGACTTGGTCATTGCTTGTTCAAGAAACTATTTTAAGTTATCCACTGCATATTTCTACCAACTCCTTTTTTCTATTAAATTGAACTTTACTTTTACGAGAAAACTTTCTTATATAGGGTATCGAACGTCTTGGCCAGTGATTTGCTTCGGCAGGTTTTCTGCAGCAATCTTATACAAAAACCTGCCTTAAAAAACCCATGCCGAAGACATTCGATACCCTGAAGTGAAGTGAACGCTTTAGTTTACAGAAAACTTTTGTTCGTCTGCGGTGAGCTTTGCTTTTGCATTGCACTCCCGCAGAACGAGAGTTTTGGCGATCTTAAAACGCGTTATGTAACAACAAAACGTAAATTTTCAAGCGACAGCAGGCGAAAATTTAAATTCCCTTTTACAGTAAAACAGAGTTTTTTATATACAGCATGGATGTATCCATGTCTTAAAGCTAAGAAATGAAACTACAAGATGATATTCTAAAATATTGAAATAAAAAAACCAAATTCATCCACCTAGCAGTCAGAGCCAGCCTTTCTCATTCGAACTTATTATTTGTTAATGTAGATTTACACGAACACTTCAATTTTTGAAAAAAAAAACCTAATTAATCCACCTAGCGGTGATAACAAGCCTTTCTCATTCGAACTTATTATTTGTTAAAATAGATTTACACGAACACTACAATTTTTAGAAAAAAATACACCTTGAAAATTTCTGCTGGATTAATTTTCCACTCTAAATAACGAATTTCTAGTAGCCAACAGCACCACTATACCGAACATTTAAAACATAACAATTACACACATATGAGCATACATCAATCATACAAATATTATGAAAAAAATATGTTTCAAATACAACATGCGAAAAATCCAGACGATTACTCCTGGTTACCAGAATTCACCAAAAATGGCCATATTCTGCCTAATCTGGGTATTTCGATGGCGAAGATGCCAATTTTTAGTTTCTGGTAAACAGCTTGAAGTGAACAATTATCATTCATTATAAGTATTGCGGAAGCGTTATAGTCAGACGCCAGAAATCAGCTTGGGACACCATTTCAAATTTCTAGATAATAGCTTCCGATTTATAGAAAACAACCTAAAAAGGACAAACATTACCCAATGTTTTTCAGGAACCGAGATAATGCTCGGAAACCGGGGTAAATTCTATACTTCACTTTGAAACCCGATTTTGCAGCTTCCGGTTTCTGGAAAACATCTTTAAATTATCAATAAATGGTGCCTAAACTAGAAATCCGATTCCAATTAAATTCATGAGCTACCAACAATTTCACATTTTTATGAATAACGGACAAAGTTACCAACCGATTACAATGAAATTCACTAGCAAACTGTGGGACAACTAGACCTTTAGTTCGAGTTTAGTTTTGTGAAAATCGGTCCAGCCATCTCTGAGAAAAATGAGTGAGTTTAAACAACATCTGGAAAACATTTCTTTACATAACTTTTGAACCATATGTTTAATCATTACGAAATTCATAAGTTGAGGGTTCTGAAGATAACCCGTTCATTTGACATCAGTTTTGTTAAAATCGGTTGTGTAGTTTTGAAGATATTGATGTTTCGTGATTTTTACATTTTGATACATAACCTCTAAACTAAAAATCCGATAGCAATGAAATTCAATAGCAACCTATGGGGCAACTAGACCTTTCATTTGTAATTTATTTCATGGTAATCGCTCCAGCCATCTCTGAGAAAAGTGAGTGAGAAAAAAAAGTTGCACATACACACACACACTGGTTACCGGAGTACATCCTAAAATGGCAAAATTCTGCCTAATCTTCGTATTTCGATGGTGAAGATGGCACTTACATTTTCTGGAAAACAGCTTAAAGTGACCAAATATTTCATTATGAGTATTGCGGAAGCGTTATACCAAGAGGCCCGAAATCAAATTGAGACGTCACTGAAAATTTCTAGATAGTAGTTCCGATTTATGGAAACAACCTAAAAAGGACAAATATTACCCAATGTTTTTCAGGAACCGGGATAATGCTCGGAAACCGGTGAACTCTATACTTTACTTTGAAATCCAATTTTGCAGCTTCTGGTTTCTAGAACATCCTTAAATTGTCAAATACAATCCAACGAAGGTATATCCACTTTTTCGGTTCTAGAATATTGATGTTATGTATAAAGTAATAATTTAAGTATGTTTGAGACTAATTCTGTGAAAATCGGTCCAACCATGCTGAAAAATATAGTGAGTTTAAGCAGTCTTTGGAATATGTTTTTTTTTTTCACAAGGTGATTTCCTTCTTTCTTACATAACGGACGAAGTTATAGTTCAATTACAATGAAATTCAAAAGGGGATCATGTGGGGTAACTAGACCTTCAATACGACACTAATTTAAAAAAAAAAGAATTCAGCTAAATCTAAGAAAAATGATTGAGTTTCAAAGCCTCCGGAACACGTTTCTTTAAAAATCATTTGAACCACATGTTTAATCATTATAAAAACAATATCGCACGCTTAGCCTTGGGGCTAATAGCGGTCTCGATCAACTAGATTAGTTGAGAGAATTCGTTATCGGTATTGTTTTTGGCACATTTTGCATGTGTAGGATAAGTACAACGATACACCGTGCCCCAGTGCTGAGTCGAGAAAATTTCCAGCTCGAAAAGATCCTCGACTCGATCGGGAGTCGAACCCGATATCCAGAGCCGAATTAAAGAAGGGGGGCCAGGGGGCCCGGA
The DNA here is from genome assembly GCF_029784165.1 of Wyeomyia smithii. Lineage (NCBI taxonomy): Eukaryota > Metazoa > Arthropoda > Insecta > Diptera > Culicidae > Wyeomyia > Wyeomyia smithii. The sequence goes on from NC_073695.1 coordinate 68,297,856, forward strand.
CCCCGGGCCCCCACCTTTTTGGGGCCCCCATTAAACGAGAAAAAGTTATATTCTCTATCAAAAATGAGATTCAATCAAAAGTACAATTCACAGCAAGAAAATTTGAACAGACCATTTCAATCTGAAACTTTCCTACAGTGTTTTTTTATTCGCGAGCGCCAATATCACAACTACATCCGAAAGAGTTCACCTTCGATTCTCTTGGAACGACACACATTAACACACCATTTGAATCGATCCAGCGCGCATGGGAGATCAAGCAGGAAAGAAAATAATCCACAAGTTTTTTAATGCATTGCTGTTGATTCCAAAAATAAGTTTACTTGTTCGAATCAGGGATACCAGATTTGCGTTGCAAAATGCAGATTTTCAGAGTCCGCGTGCAGATTTTATTGACCTGCACTGCCTATAATCGCATATTAGTCCCATCCAGTGCTTGAGAAGGGATCGAAATTTGATTGTGACTGCGATGAATGCACATGCTTTTTTCGTTTGAATTGAACGGCAGAAACGATCGGGCGAACGAAAAAAAGTTTTTCTCTTTCTCTCGTGTGACGATTTTTTTTCTAACGATAGCGACCGCAGTTTCGGAGAAGTCGATTTTAAAACTCTCTCGCTCGATCATTTACAATGCATGTTGAACGGAGCAAACTAGAGTATGATCGGCAGCATGTGGCGTGTTTTATTTTCGTTTCTCTCGTTCTCGACTGGTTCTTGACTGGCTGTCTGAACGGTCAAAAAACGGTCGATGAATGCTTTTTCGCTGCATCGGATGGGATTGGGGCACTGCTTACAGATGCACGTTATTTTTTGGTGGAGAAGTTTGTTGTTGTTGTTGTTGTTGATGTTTAGCGATAATTGCTCGAGGACAAATGAGGTGGAGATATAGTTTGAATATTTCTTCATGCGAAATGCTGAAGTCCGTCGTTGTTATGCGTCGCAAAGTGCCGACAGGCACAAGTAGTGTTTTTACTTCTGCCTACGCGGCTAGCATTATACCATATGTTGCGTTGCGCGCGGCTGTAATTTATATTTTTCCGAAGCTTATTCAGATTCTTGCTTCGCTTATATCATTGGCCCAACAGATAAGCCGATATATACTCTATTCTTTTTATATCCATCGTTATCAGTAGGCTAATTTTTCAGTCAACTTTTTTTTTCTGATTCGTTATGCATAAATAGTGGAAAAAGTCAATCCTTATGCCCTGACAAATCACGTTCTACAATTGAGTTGATAGTTTTGTGATGTATTGGTTGATAACCGTCTTACAAACTGTGTTTTTTTAGTTGCAAAAAATTAAAGGTAGATTGCAAATCAGCAGAAATATTAGAGGCCACCTAATTTGAATTGTTGAAACTAGCTCAATTTTAGTTGTGAGTTGTTAGTTGTTTCTGGTACCCAGGAGCGGATTAAGGCGAAGGCGAAGCAGGCGGACTTCAAAATTGATGTTTGATGCATGAATAGGATCATCAACAATATATGGAGAACACTATTAATGTATAACGAAAAAGAATTTCCCGCATAAAAATCCCGCATACAAATTAGCCTCCTGATAACTATCGAATTCAAAAGTATCTATCTGTTAGGCCGATGATATAAAGGTCGGATTCGATTATATAGAGGCTGGATTTTATATTGACTCGATTATATGTATATGATTCTATTATATATAATTTCAAACTCGATTATACTGCCGTTCCAAGCATAGTTGTCCCAGCGTGCATAAGAACGGCAGTATATATACAGTGATCACCCGATTATATCTCACCCTGTTGATTTTTGGCGTGATAAAATAGGGAAAGTGATAAAATCGGGAAATTTTACAAATTTAGTTTTTTTATTGAAGATGTTAAATCAATAACTAAATACTTGAAATCAGCGATTTAAATTTTTTTTTGGAAAATTTATCTGTACAAACATATGAAAAAAGCAACAGTTGTTTTTTCATAAATCGATATATCCGAATAATGACTAAGGATAGAGAAAAGTTGTCAAGGGATGAATTTGAGAAAACTGTTTAAGCTTAAAAAAAAATATTTAAAAAATTTATTTTGAGATCCTGTACTGAAAAAAAAATTTAAAAAAAAGTGACTATAAAAAATCGATCATCACTATTTTTTTAAAACTTTTTTTTAGATAGATAATTCAGTTGCCTGAAACTTTTCTTAACAAACCTTAAAAATAAAAAACCTAAAAAAATCGATGTAAAGTTGCAAATAAATTACAATTAAGTTTTTTTATTGTTCATGTTTTTGTTTGAATTGGTAAAATGAATTGCTTGCTTTTTTGTAGCGCAGTACCATAGGCAAAATATTAGATGTTCTCACAACACTAACCTCACTCACCCCCACTTTGCCGAAGACAGCATGCTGATATCTCTCACATATTGCAACCAGAAAAATCTTAAAATGTTAATAACGATTTTCAATGCCTTCTCATAGAAAACTTGATGTTGCTTGCAATATCTAAGAGATAGAAACATGATGTCTTCTGTAAAGTTTCTTGTTTTGAGATCACCTAATACTTTGCCTAAGACACCAAGCGTCTATCTTTATCTAATGAAAAAGTAAATATTCTATTTCACTTTTAGGAGAATTGATCTTCCAGCTTTCTACATGACATTCAAAAGATGCGTTTTCTAATATTTTGAAACTTCTCCGAACATATTATACGGTTAAAATAAACATTTGTATCACTAATCAATTATTCGCACGATAACAGCAAAATGTAACATTGTGCATCGGTTGAACATTTAATGTAATGTGCATCCAGAATGACACACAGAATTATGAAAAATATATTAAATATTGAAGCGTAATTAAAAATCAGTTCACCCTGACATTTTTTTAATGAAATGTTTTATGATGATAAAATCGGGTGAAAAATGTGATAAAATCGGGGGCAGATAAAATCGGGTACAGATATAATCGGGTGATTACTGTAGTAGCAAAAAATTTTTTTTAAATTTCAAATGTTATCTAGAGCGAACATTTCGTAAGAGAACATCCAGAAAATACGTTTGATAGAAAGGGAAAAAAATAAAAAATAATTAAAAACAATGAAAAATTTTGGTTTTTTTTTAAAGAATTTAAAAATTAAAAGAAATTGAAATACCTTAATAAAAAAAATTTCAAAAATAAAAAAAAAGAAATTAAAAAAATTTAGAAACAAACGAATAATTTGAAAATTTTCAAAAATTTGAGAAATTAAAAATAAACGAGTTGACAAATCAATATATACTGATCTAACTTTTTCTTTCCATTTGACACCAGGAATAACTACAAGAATAACTACAAGATATATGTATAATTTTCATAATAACTGTGTTTGCTGACTTTTAGGGGGATGAGTCAAAAATAAAATTCTTCCTATTTATTCGAAAATAATAAAACATTCATGTAAAATGAGTAAAATACATTTTTTCTCTGATTAGATTATATATAAAATTCGATTATATATAGTGGAAAAAAATCAGAGACTATATATAATCGAGTGTGACCTGTACTTAGCGATGCGAAAATCTAAATTAGCTTCGGACAAAGTACACCACCGCACAGTGGGGAATCGCTGGCCATCGACCCAAAATTGAAAATGTGAATTTCATTTCAATTATATTCTTCCTATAGTTGTATACTATTGAAGTGACAGGATCCAAATTTTTAGAGCATTACGACAAAATTTGAATTTTCTATGATTTTTCAAAGTGTACTGAGTCAGCGTTTTTCTTGAAAAAAAAATGCAATGTTGCGAAATTTGCTGGAGCCCCAAGAGTAACTTGAATCTTGATGACGTCCAAGTAAAAGTTGTCTATTAAATAGTGGAGAATAAATCCTAATCATTGGATAATGTATAATCCTCATTATTGGATAATGTATATATGTATAAATTGACGGAATCAAAAAATTACGTATTTTTTGCATAAAACAGCGTTTAAAGTTTAAACGGCGGGGTTTGGCACTATTGGCCCATTTTTAATAGATAGCTTGGAATAAATGCCTTAAAATGCATCTAGTCCGATCTTGCGCAGAGTTGCGCAGAGTACCTTTCTTTCGAAGAGAAACAACGAGTGTTCGGCACATGTCGGATTTCAAAAATGTAAATTTGAATTGTACACTGCAAACCGTCTACGCAATAACAAATGGCTCATATTAGTCTGATAATAACAGCGTTTTCGAACAAGTTTCAGTGTAATTAATCACACTATTTGCATATTTACAAGTTTAACTGATCTATATTTCGATAATTTACGAAGTATCAAAAACTAGTCATTGTTTATGTTTTGGATCACCAGCACTGACTACCAAAATCATGTTTTAAGTTTATATCATACCAGTCACATGTAAAAACAATCGTGTAAACATAAACCATGACATAATACATCACCTGCTAATTTCTACAGAGCAAATAGTGAATAGTTATTTTGACGTTAAAAACTGCATTTCGAAGACCCTTCTTGAAGATATTAAAACTGTATTGAAAATGAACACAAAAATAAAGATGAAGGTGAAAGTGAATGGAAAAAAATGCTAATGGAAAAAAATGCGAATGCGATAAAAAGAATCAATAGTCACTTTGAAAAAAAAAAAAACAAGTCTTAAGTAATTTTCAACACGAAGCATATTTTTCATTATTTTTTTCTTTTTCTTGATAACTGATTAATATTTAATGTTTTTTATGGCATATGAAAGTCTTTCAAGCATCATGCATTTTATTTTCCAAAAGATTGAAGCCGACGTAAAATTTTCCTCATATAATATATATCAAAAACATGAAATTTTCCCTGGCTTAAAAAATACGCATTTTCATGCAAAAATAATATCAAATTCGTACTCAGCGTCCCACAATTATATAAAAACCATGTATTTTCCATGATTTGAAGATAATTTTTCGCTTGGCCAGCATTTGTATGGAGCCGCCCCACTGTGCACCGCCGCGACGCGAGCTGCGCAACATAAAGTGCTAGCCGCGTTGGCAGATGTAACTACACTACTCATGTCCAAACGCGATGCTTTGATTTCCATGGATGCTTTGAGAGATGTATGAAGAATTAATCAAACAGCTTCAACACCTTACTTTTCCATAATCGCTAAACATTAACAACAACAAAAACAAGCGCCTCCAGCCACCAAAACTCTGTAACAGAATATACGCATCAGAAGCATACAGCGACTGCCGGTCAAATGTTTTTTTTTTCCGGTCGTTCATTGCCACTAAAAATCAATGGATATTGAACAAAAGGAAAATGCGAAAAAAATCGTCATAAAGTAGTGCGAACAGGATTGCGAGGATTCTACACTAGAGAGGAAAAGAGATGATCGTAATGCCCGTTCGTTTTATTTTGCAATCGGAAAACGAAATTGAACGCGACAGCTCGGAGAGACGAACGGTGTACGAAGTCTCGCACAAAACGGATAAGATGAAATTGAATGACTGATATTTTTGTGTTCGGTAGAAAAAAGGATTGATCAGAGCACTGGTCCCATCTGGAAAATCATCAAGTTGAGAAAACAGCGCTTTAAGATATTTTTCTTGTTTTGGGTATTTCTCCTGTTTGGGGTGGGTTATTCTAATGTTTTCGTCATAATGTAATGAAATAGACCTCAATCATAACTTCTTGATTGAAGAATTGCCTTTGTCATGAAATTACAATGAAAAATAAGGAAGAGACTAATACGCGATTATTTAGGCCATCGAGTAGCAAAATAATCGCATACCAGTCTCACTTTCCACCACTCGGTGTAGGAGTAGTTATATTTTTCTCAAGCATTTTGAATATGGGCAGACGTTTATAGCCGCAGACAGCTTCTAAATATTCTGCATGGAGAATGGCAGAGACATCCACCCATTACTTACCCAGACTTTAAGGTCGTTATTGAAAAAGCAAAATATAAGGTTGAAGTCTTGGATATGGTAGTGAATAATATCCTTTCTGATGTGTTCAGCAATACTTGCTGAACAAAATTATTCCGCATCAGCTCGTGCATTTAGCATATTGGAAAAGTGGTATTGAGAAGAATAAGTTTCCAATTTCATTACAACAGTGACTTGACGGAAGACGACGGCGATGAAAAGAGGTACAAGTTGTTTTTAGCTAAGCAACTAAAAACGATTTCTTCTGAGTTCTGGCAATTTCAACTTGAATAATTATTTGAAGTGAGCAGATCATCCACAGGAAATTAACCCCGTGCAGAAAGCAACATTGTTCAAGGCTATTATCCTTCTGATTGACGAAACCAATATCCTTTCGGGAACGAACTTTCAGGTAAAGTTGCAGTTTCAGTGTCTACTTAAAATTATCTTGTGTGTGGAATTTATTTGAAATAACCTTGCAATCATTAATTATTTGATGATTTTTTAACAGTAAAAAGCTTGAAAAACAGCACCAAGTATTATATATATGGATTAAAGAAAAAAATATGGACATTTGGTGGTACTGATATGTGATTATTTTCAAGATGTGACAATTTGACCTCACATTTTTTTCTAACTTTTTTCAAATAAAACATACTTTTTTGTTTCCTTAATCGATAGTAGATCAAGAAACAGATGGAGTCTGATATTTAACTCAAAAACGAGGAAAATCCATATGGGACTGGTATGCGATTATAGGCAGTGCAAATGTGTGTATTTTTTCCTAGTTACTGTAGATTATTACCAGCGTAGCCTTATATTTGCGCAGTCTTTCTCAAATTGTGTGCAAATTTTTGCAAGTGGATCGCATTTTTTTTTTCAGATATCAAGAAAAAATTTCCGGATTTCGAGCAGTTACAGATATCTTTCGGAAACATCTTGTCCAAATCATTCGACAGTTAGATCTGGCTGTAAACAGTGAGCAAGAACCGAATTTATTATTACATTTATTCAAAATGAGCGATCGCCACAAAACCCCGCGTATATCAAACTGTAGCTCAAAAAAGAAAATTACATGAAGAAAAAATCAAAAACTCGTTAGTGCCTTGCAAAAATTATTTTATTTAGGGATTTATTTGAGCTTAATGATCTCGAACGCAAACTGGAGAAATGTCTTTTTAGAAGATGAAACTGATTGAAAATAGGTTGCGTACGACTATGAAGAATGAAAGGTTGTCAAACTTAGCATTGTTAAGTTGAGTGTACAATATTTTGAAGGAGTTTAATGTTGATTATTCAATCAATAAATTCTCTGCAAAAAAAAAATCTCGTAAGAAAAAATTCTAGCAAATTTTTGGTAACTTTTCAATAACAAATAAATGTTTTAACTCGTACGATAAAAAAACGGTTTTGTTGTATTTTGGGGCCCCACTGTAAACTGGGCCCCGGGCCCCCACAATCGTAAATCCGGCTCTGCCGATATCACAATCGTGTGGGAGAGCTAGCCGACCGACAGCGCTAACCACAGAGCCACGGGTACCATTTAATCATTAGTTGAGGATTTTCAAGACAGCCCGTTCATTTGACTCCAGTTTTGTTTGAATTGGTTGTGTAGTTTCTAAGATAATGAAATTTCGTGATACTCACATTTTGAAACACGGTGCCTAAACTCAAAATCCGATTACGATGAAATTCAATAGGGTATTATAAGGCCGCTACACCTTTCATTTGCAACTAATTTCGTGAAAATCGGTCTAACCATCTCTGAGAAAAGTGAGTGAGTTTAAGCAGCCTCCGGAAAACATTTCTTTATATACTTAAAACTTTTGATTCATATCTTTAGTCATTATGAAATTTATAAGTCAAGGGTTCTGGAGATAACCCGTTCATTGGACATCTGTTGTTAAAATCGGTTTCTGAGATATTGATATTTCGTGGTTTTTACATTTTGATACATAACACACACACGCACACACACGCGCACACACACGCACACACACGCACACACACGCACACACACACACACACACACACACACACACACACACATACATACAGAAAATGCTCAGCTCGTCGAACTGAGTCGAGTGGTATACGACAATCGGCCCTTAGGAGCACTTTCATACCTTTAGTTTTTAAAGTGATTGCTATACATTTCTAGGGGAAAGGCAAAAACCTTATATTTATTTTTAATAAATATATGGGGGAGCTGTGTAGCCGCAAAGTTGCAGAGTCCGCTTAGCCGACTGCTTTGCGGATGGTTATGGGTTCGGATGTCAAAAAAGAATTAAGCATGGGATTATTCTCAGGTTGCCTAATCAGTTATCATTTATTTAAGTTGAATTCTATAATACCTTACTGGGACTTCCTCTAAACAAAAAAAATGGTAGGAGAAACAAAGCTCGGTATAGTAGATCAGTAAGCGGTGAGAATCATTACTCACAAGCACGGATAAATAATAAGCATGCCCTTCTCAATAGCGGTATTTCTAATAATAGAAGTGCGGATACAGCAGACACTCGGGCATATCTCACAATAGATCACGATTCTGGTCGCAGTGAGAATATTCTAAAGTAAGTTCATGTACTAATTTTAGATTTTTTTTCAATTCACATGGAACAAAAAATCATTAAAATTCAAAACATCCGAAAATATAATAATTGAATTAGAATGCAGTGGATAGATAAGCAAGGTACAACATTTAACTTCAGTGGCAATGAAAAAACGTAAAGTAATACCAGCGTGATGAGGACTTATAATAATTACTAAAATGTTTCAGGGTGGTAGAAAATTAATAAAAAAATTGGAATATTCAAAATCCTTTTCAAGCCGTTGTTAAAAAATCGCGATAAAAATAACATATGGGTCATTCCATGTCAAGTGTCCGAGGAAATGCATCGACCATCTCCGATTTCGACCAAAATTTGTGAGTCGATGTATTTCGAGCCGGAACTTATAAGTACACAGTGTTGTACCGATTGGTGGACCCCTCGGCCAATGGGACTGCCTCCATTTTTTGCGAATTTAAACACCTTTTTTATTTTGTGAATATCTGGGGACCCTGAAGAGCTACAGATGATATTGACAAATCATCATGAAGGGTTTTAGATTTAGAATCGAACTACGTGATCAATTTTTTTCTGAAGTGTTTCCAACATTGCATTTTTTTCGATTCAAAACTTAATTTGCAATTTCTTCAAAATACCCCCCCTTCGATTTTGATTTTAACCACGCCAATGTGTTTAGCAGACGATTTTACATAGGAATCACTTATCAGCAAAAAACAAAATGTAGCGTTCCAGAAATACAGCATTTTCAAAATTGCAAGATTTTGGATTTCGTCTACGCACGAAAGCGCTTCTACACAAACTGCTGCTATCCTTATGGTATCCTAGCAGGTGTTTGTGTAATCGAAGAGTTGTTCCTTAGAGGAGCATCCGTTAATGATGTAACGCAAAAAATCCCGTTCTAGAATCATTTTCACGAAAAGTAACAGGAGAGTTTTGGTTACACTTTTCACATGAATCTTTATTTTATTGGTTTATCACATTGTAGAAATTATCCTCTCTCAATTTAAAACCGTTTCCTAACAGGCGAATGGTCATGTTTTTTTCCTGACTTAAGGTTTGCTATGCTTTCAAAATTGTAAACAATGTGTCTCATCACGGGTGCAGTCATTTCATTCTTGAAGATGGTGTGTTTAATTGGATTGTATTTAAAACAAATTTGTGTCGCTGGAAAACGGTATTGGTTATCACAGCAGCTTACGTGATGAGGTTTACTAGCTACTAAGGGAGCATGCATAAATGACGTAGTTTTTTTTTAATTTTTTTACCCCCTTCCTCCACTTCCACCGTAGCATTTCGTCACAAAGTCAGACCTCTATAGATAATTTCGTAGAATTATATCAAACTCCTCACCCCGAAGACTTTTTTTGCAAATTTTATTACTAAAAGAATACATTGTATCATAAATGAATAAGACAAGACTAAGAATTGAAAATGACCATAAACAAACAAAGCCGGAAAAAAAAACCATTAGAATAAATCCAAATTTTTCAATTTCATATTTGCTACGTAGCTTGGCTTTACCCCCTGGCCTCCCCCTCGTCAAATTTCGTCACAAAACTGCTGGTCGTTGCATGTTCGAGTTCTTGCTCGGGAGAAGACTGTTATTATCAGTAGAAATCAGTGGCTGCGAAGCCTGTGTCAAATAAACAGAACAGAAATCTCCACCTCTGCTCTAATCCTGGATAAGAAGAAGAATGAGAAGAAGAACATAGGCGAATGAATGTTATGATACGCTTAATTGCTCTATGACGTGCTATGATATGCGCAAATTAAGATATTCGGTTATGATAAAATATTTTGGATGCGTTCGCAGATTTGTTTGAACATGTGGTCTTGAATGTAAATATGCAAAATTATGAAATGAAATCTGAAATCAGCATTTTTTTCACGTTATTAACAATGTCACAAGTTGGTTTCAAAATTCGAATCATGAACCAAAGTCTACATTTAACAAAAAACAGTTTGAATTTAAATACGAAAAGTGTAGCCAAAACTCTCCTGTAACCTTTCCTGAAAATGATTCTAGAGCGGGATTTTTTGCGTTACATCATTAACGGATGCTCCTCTAAGGTACATCTCTTCGATTACACAAACGCCTGCTAGGATGCTAGGATTTTTTGCTGATAAGTGATTCCTATGTAAAATCGTCTGCTAAACACATTGGCGTGGTCAAAATCAAAATCGAAGGGGGGGTATTTCGAGGAAATTGCAAATTAGGTTTTGAATCGAAAAAAATGCAATGTTGGCAACACTCCAGAAAAAAATTGATCACGTAGTTCGATTCTACATCTGAAACCTTTCAAAATGATATGTCAATATCACCTGTAGCTCTTCAGAGTCCCGAGATATTCACAAAATAAAAAAGGTGTTTTGCTAAATTCTCAACAAGTGGAGGCAGTCCCATTGGCCGAGGGGTCCACCAATCGGTACAACACTTTGTACTTATAAGCTCCGGCCCTAAATACATCGACTCACAAATTTTGGTCGAAATCGGAAATGGTCGATGCATTTCCTCGGACACTTGACATGGAATGACCAATATGATACGTAAGCACTTACAGCCAGAATAACCTGCAAATACGCAACGTTTAACTCCGTCATTTTTAATTTGAATGAAACTTGATTTTTGTCTTGTAAGGACCAGTTACTGCGACCAAAAACAATGATCTTTCGTGATATCGCTCGGTTATATTCGGTACTTTTATGATTAGCAATATCACTAAAGGGTGTACGGAATCAAACTTCCTCATTTTCAAATGGCTGTTACTTTGGTTATTTTCTATTGAACATCTAGGTGAAATCTGTTCAATGTGTAATGTTGACACTGTGTAAGTTGCACTCAGCTGCTAGTGCAATCGTTGCGAAGATGGAGTCAGAAGAACAGGAGAGGCGTAAATATGTTTTGCACACATACCTCAAAAATCCGAAACTTTCTCATCATGCCATCAGCAGGAAGCTGAGACGGTAACTCGCGTTTTAAATCGGTACGAATGCCAAATTTTGGAATAAAAAACAGTAGTTGATGTTTTTTTAAAACTTGAAATTATTAAAACATTTTGTTGAAAAGTTCACGACGTTGATATGAAGGCACTTTTGTCCTCAAGTTTAAGTTTTAGTTAAGGTTAAGTTTTAGACCATTTTTTACTATCCACATTTTCATAACAATCATATTTCAAAAATGTTTATTAATTCGAACGTTATCTTCGTAAATATAAGATTCGAAATTGGATAACCAATCATTTTCCTGTAGAAGAGGGAGTAAAAGTAATATTCTTCATACCTACTTCACTTTTATAGTGTCCTGGCCGCCTCCATAAAATTGGGTCTTGGGCTACTCCTCTCCAGTCGCTTCTTACACTCGCTGCTCGAGCATCCTCATTGCCAGCGCACACCCAATACGAACGGGGTCTGCCTCGAAGTCTTCGTTTGCCACCGAATGTTGATCGCAAAATTCTGCACTCGAAGATCAGACTTTTCCACATCCGTGATTTATGTCCGTAGAGCACCATCGGGAGGATCAGCGTTTCGTGTGGATCTGTAGGCTTCGGAACCTAAGCTGACTACGCAACCCATCTTCGTTCAAAGTCATCACCCACTCCAAAAGTATCCCCTGCCATCATTATCTCAGTACCAACACCCGTAGGACTACCACGCACTTTGCCAGCTACCATGTAGGGTATCGAACGTCTTCGGCAGTCTCATGTAAAAACCTGCCAAAGACGTTCGATACCCTACTTAATCAACTCTTATTGGTGGTATTATTAATGATGAATTCGTCGCATTCAATGAAGCCATTCAGGCAGAAGACACGGAAGAGATTTAAATAACATTTGTAAGGTTTCAATGTAAAATAAACATGAGTTTTTGAATGTTTTAAAATTGTTTATCTATTGGATCAGATTTACAAAAGAAAAACACAAACATCAAATTTTATTATTTTACTCAAACTGGGTAACTTCTATTCATGTTCATTAATTTGTGGTTTGCATAAGCAAACCTGCAAATAAGCTTCACTCAAAAGTGAGTAACCGTATAAGTACTCAGATTAGGGTACCTCCACTTTCAACAAAAATGAGTGATATCTTACTCAGTTTAGAGTAATAAAAAATGAGCGTGTATTAACGGATATGGTTTTACTTTCATGCAAGAGCGCCGGAAACTATCGACTCCGCTTAGGCTCACACATTATATTTCGTTCCTGGGGGTGTCATTAGGAATGGGGTTATGTTTGACGAGGAATAGAAACAATATCGGATAAACGCACGTACGGGTCACTATAAAGCTTTCGAACGCCAAATCGCGAAACCATAACGTACAAAACTCTCGGTCAGGCCTACACCCGATGAGTTTAACTAACCGCAACAACTGTTTTTGAGCAATAACTCCTACCTGCGATTTTATTAAGACCACACATATCAATTTACTTCAGGAGTACGATTTAGAACGGGGTTATGTTTCACGAAGAATATATTAATTAATGTCAAACGGGCGGTCGTACGGATCACTTAATAGCTGTCGGATGCCAAATCGTGGAAGCAAAACGTTCAACGATTTCTAGGAAAAATCCACGTTCGGGGCTAAATCGGATGAATTGTTACAGAGATGTACTTTGATTAAATTACAAGATAAGTGTTGGTGGAGAAAAGAACACAGCGTTCATAAAATCGCGTATCTATAAACCAATTGTGTCACTGCAGAAATAGCCACAGGGCAATTCATTATAATATTTTATCCAACATGATTTGGGCGTGCCGTCGGCGGAGAACAGACCAGCTTAAAGCTAGCAAATTGTGTGCAATGGGAGCTAACTCAGCAGAATAGCGTTTTGGGATGCAAAGTTTTTGAAATATCGCTTCGAACTTAAGTTTTTTATGTCTATTCTGTATCAAAGTTGAACACAGTCAGTATGGCTCGCTTTGAATTCAATTCATTTCAATAGTTTAATTTAAACTTTTCATCCCATTCCCACATAAATATTTGAAAGTTTATCCAATGCATTTGTCGACAGCTGAATTTCTGATACTGTAGTACTGGCACCGGTTATGCTCACCTAAGGGATTTTTTCCTAAAGGCAAATAAAAAGCTGAAACACACGCTTGGGTAGAGCAGTAAATAAATTTTCAAGATACATAAAGAGGAGAAACTTTTTACTCTGCTGATCCACGTTGCGAATAAAAATCCTCTCTCATATCCAACTTGATGTTTATGCATGAACAACTGCCCTTATTTGCACTTTCCGTTCTTGACCGGTAACATAAAACTTATGTAATGTACCAACCAGAAGTCACCTGGGAAATGCATCAAAATCCAAGCAGGGTTTAGTTCATATTTATTCCCATACAGGGCCGGAATTACGATTGTGGGGGCCCGGGGCCCAGTTATAGTGGGGGGCCCAAATTAAAACAAAACTGTTTTTCATCGTACGAGTTAAAAGCATTTATTTGCTATTGAAAAATTAGCAAAAATTTGTTAGAATTTTTTCTTAAGCTCTATTTAAAGTTCCAAGCGAAGTGAAAATCTCATACAACATGTTCATTTTTTCACGCTCGTGAAAAATGCAACCTGCAAAAAATTTCACTTCGCTTGGAACTGTAAACAAATTCGATCCAGCGAAATCGATGGTTGTGGATCTCATCTTTTTCACTTGGGTTTATTTCTTTCACGCATGCAAGCGCTAGTGAAAAAAGGAGCAGCAAGCGAAAACTTGCGTGCGTTTCTATTCTGTCAGTTGCAGCCAATTTTCACTTCGCTCGGAGTGTAAACTCGTGAGTTTCACTCCACTTAAACTGTAAACTGCAGGGTGGTGAAATACCTGCGTGTTCCACAAACGGGTTTTCACGACAGATTTCGCAAGCGAAAATTTACGCTCTTTCACTTGTCAAATTTTTCACTTCGCTTGGAACTGTAAACTATGCTTTACGAGTTTTTTTGCAGAAAACTTATTAAATAAATAATCAACATTCATCTTCTTCAGTATACTCGTACTCGAAACTTAATAATGCTAAGTTTGACTGCCTTTCATTCTTCACAGTCGCACGCAGCCTATTTTTAATAAGTTTCGTCTTCAAGTTTTTTTCTTGATACCTGAAAAAAAAAAACTACCGCAATTTGAAAAAAAAAAATGCGAAACACAGGCAAAAATTTGCACACAATTTGAGAAAGACGGCGCAAATATAAGACGACTCTGACAATAATAGAAACTAGGAAAAAACTACACACATCTGCAGGTCAATAAAATCTGCACACGAGCTCAGAAAATCTGCATTTTGAAAAGCACATCTGGTATCCCTGATTCGGACAAGTAAGCAAAAGCAATGCATTAAAAAAACTTGTGGATTATTTTCTTTCTTTGCTTTACCTCCCATGCGCGCTAAAGCTCTAGAGTTAAAGTTTGGCCGACTGTCACTGAAAAGTTCCAATCAAACAGTCAACAGTTTTTTCATCATAGTTTTAACATTGCTGATGTTCGATTGGAACGAGTTTTGACAGTTCGATTGGCGCTTTTAGTGACAGTCGGCTAAACTTTAACTCTAGGCGTTTAATGCGCGCTGGTTCGATTCAAATGGTGTGTTAATGTGTGTCATTCCAAGAGAATCCAAGGTGAACTCTTATGGATGTAGTTGTGATATTGGCGCTCGCGAAAAAATAACACTGAAGGAAAGTGTCAGATTGAAATGGTCTGTTCAAATTTTCTTACTGTAAATCGAACTTTTGATTAAATCTCATTTTTAAAAAGAAAAATCTTTTTGTCGATTTGTGGGGGCCCTAAAAATGTGGGGGCCCGGGGCCCGGGCCCCCTGGGCCCCCCCATGAATCCGGCTCTGTTTCCATACCATGGAATCACTGCAAGTTTTGTGGTTTTTTGCTCAGGGTAATCAAAGTAAAGAGAGACAATAAAAAATGGCGATCAGTCCCGTTATCTCCCCAGGCACGCACGGCTTGCAAACGGAAGTCTCGATTTTGATAGAGTGGTAAAACTGTAATAACGTGTAGGGAGCAGCAAAGTGTGAACGACAAGTGGTAACGGCGTGCGGTTGCACAACATTTTTTCGAAAGGACTCGTGGCGGCAACTGCAAACTGGTGTTATGTATTTAATGCGCGCGCGCGTTTGTGTATAGATGCAAAGTGTAAAGTAAACACGCTTTTAGTGGTTTCTGCTAAACATATGAACATATGCAGGCGGAACATGTATTTGTACGACACGCCAGAGTGCAAAGTTTGAAACCAGCACATTGTGTCGACGCATTTGGTAAATTTCATCAGCATGATGTGTAATTATATTAAAAGGCATTTTGTCAACGATGTTTTCGGAAGCTATTTTATTATAAAATTCCGTCCGCTATCCAGATTGAAACTAACATAACAGATTATTCAAATAAATGCTCCGATGCAAAATAACGAAAGTAATTATTTTACTACAGCTGAGAGATAAAATTATTTCCTTCCCCGTGTCCTTGCATTCCGGTTAGAAATTTTACTCGAAAACGTTAGCGTTCAACATACAGTAAGCTCCAGCTCTACCTCGGCTCAAGTATATTTAGCTTTCAACGATATTTATTTTACCACAGACAAAGTGGTTAGTGAGCAAGCGGGTCACCTAGGCTAATATTGATTCCAATGAAAATGTGGATGAGGGTAGAGAACCTTTTCATGCTAAGTAAATTACCTATCGTTTAAATTGGACCATTTTTCAAACGAATGAAGCATGGCAAAAATAGTTTTCTAAAACAGCATTTGTATTTTATTTTAGAAAAACTGTCCAAAAACGTGGTGTCAGGAACGAATAATACTTTGCAAAGAAGCAATATCCATAAAATGTTAACCGGCTTCTTTACTGAACTTCTGTATCAGCGCTCTCGCATGGAGAGCATACTTTAAAATAGGCAACCCAGTTGTGCCAATTCGATGCTGTAACATTATTTGCACCTGCAAGTCACTTGATGTGAAAAATTCCATCCGCATTATTTGTTTGCTTTCGACACTGCTAACGTGGAATCGACCTGATGACAAACCGGCGTCGTTTGCAACGGCGGAACAGGCAACTATCTCTCACATAAATCAGTACCTCTGTCCTCCTTGCTTGTCGTTCCAGTCTAGTCTGCAGCCGTGGGCCATTCGAAATTTGTGCAAGGAGCTGTGATTTAGTACTTACAATGTAGCCAAATTACTAGACGATAAAATTTAGGACACAAATTGGTGTTATGGAGAGTACTCTAGAGAATTGGTTAGGCAGAAAAATTAACGAAGCAATGCATACGACGCAGTAATTTGGCCAGCAAGTGACTATCATAGGGCATAAGCAAAACAAAATTATATCATAGTTGCAAGTGTCTTTATACCATTTACCAAAGTAGAGATATTTCAATTCGACGATCAGAAATAAGTGCAGAATTGAGAATTATTGTCCAACAAATTGAAGCATACTGTAAAACAAATCAACAGAGAGATCAAATACTTGCATTATTGATGTAATTAATTACAGTTAAATCCTAGTACGATAGCGGCAAATCTTTCCGCTGCTGTTCGAATGAATACCATAGAGAAAAAGCTTCAGCAACCCGGAAGGTCCCTAAATTGAAACAAATTAGGAACGATCATCAATCTCTCGAATGTGTAACTATGCCCTATCCCCGAGGATGCAACCCTTCCGCTATATCGGCTATCATGCGGCAATTAAGCAAGTACTAATTAAACTGACTAATCAAACGAAAATATTGATCGTTTATAATCCGCACGGATATAATTTAATCCACCTCAAGCTGGCGCTATTCACCTCCGCCTTTCAAGTGCCTACGAGCACGCCTGCAGATTGAGCAAGTATGCTAATTAAGCAATAAAATTATCTATCCTTTGTTTCAGACTGATCCCTACCGACAGTATGTTAATACTCTAAATGCTATGATAATACCCAAACTTGTGCTTCACAGTTTCGGATCGACTGGTGGCGATGAAACTTCCATGGGTTGCAAAATAGATTGGTTATCCCAGTGAGAAAACTTTAGCTATCCTTCAATATTAATCAAATTGTCTGCGATAATAGAATCATGCTTATGGGCTAGTTAATTTCATATTTACTTTCCTGCATGAAGATAGCAGGAAAGAGCGAACGTTTATGCCTTTCCCAGGGGAAGGACTACGGCTCGTAAGCTGTTACGAGCTTGTGGTTTCAGCACCTGCTTCGTATACTTGCAGTTTTCCGAAAGTTTGTATTCAATTAAATATCGCTCGCTTGTATACAGCTGTTGGCGAAAGAGTTAATATCAACTTTGGCTATGCTTAAACGAACCAGCGAGTGACTGTTGCTCTAGTTTTTATTTTATTTTTTAATAACATGCTCTTTTCGCGTTTATTTAATATTTCCGCTTCCGCTTTCTCTATTTAGGATTTTTGAATATAATTTTAATATATTTTACTGTGTCTCTTTTGCGTACTTGCTTTTTGTTTCTTGTTTCTTTTTTCTTGTTTCTTGTTTCTTGTTTCTTGTTTCTTGTTTCTTGTTTCTTGTTTCTTGTTTCTTGTTTCTTGTTTCTTGTTTCTTGTTTCTTGTTTCTTGTTTCTTGTTTCTTGTTTCTTGTTTCTTGTTTCTTTTTTCTTGTTTCTTGTTTCTTGTTTCTTGTTTCTTGTTTCTTGTTTCTTGTTTCTTGTTTCTTGTTTCTTGTTTCTTGTTTCTTGTTTCTTGTTTCTTGTTTCTTGTTTCTTGTTTCTTGTTTCTTGTTTCTTGTTTCTTGTTTCTTGTTTCTTGTTTCTTGTTTCTTGTTTCTTGTTTCTTGTTTCTTGTTTCTTGTTTCTTGTTTCTTGTTTCTTGTTTCTTGTTTCTTGTTTCTTGTTTCTTGTTTCTTGTTTCTTGTTTCTTGTTTCTTGTTTCTTGTTTCTTGTTTCTTGTTTCTTGTTTCTTGTTTCTTGTTTCTTGTTTCTTGTTTCTTGTTTCTTTTTTCTTGTTTCTTGTTTCTTGTTTCTTGTTTCTTGTTTCTTGTTTCTTGTTTCTTGTTTCTTGTTTTTTGTTTCTTGTTTCTTGTTTCTTGTTTCTTGTTTCTTGTTTCTTGTTTCTTGTTTCTTGTTTCTTGTTTCTTGTTTCTTGTTTCTTGTTTCTTGTTTCTTGTTTCTTTTTTCTTGTTTCTTGTTTCTTGTTTCTTTTTTCTTGTTTCTTGTTTCTTGTTTCATGTTTCTTGTTTCTTGTTTCTTGTTTCTTGTTTCTTGTTTCTTGTTTCTTGTTTCTTGTTTCTTGTTTCTTGTTTCTTGTTTCTTGTTTCTTGTTTCTTGTTTCTTGTTTCTTGTTTCTTGTTTCTTGTTTCTTGTTTCTTGTTTCTTGTCTCTTGTTTCTTGTTTCTTGTTTCTTGTTTCTTGTTTCTTGTTTCTTGTTTCTTGTTTCTTGTTTCTTGTTTCTTGTTTCTTGTTTCTTGTTTCTTGTTTCTTGTTTCTTGTTTCTTGTTTCTTGTTTCTTGTTTCTTGTTTCTTGTTTCTTGTTTCTTGTTTCTTGTTTCTTGTTTCTTGTTTCTTGTTTCTTGTTTCTTGTTTCTTGTTTCTTGTTTCTTGTTTCTTGTTTCTTGTTTCTTGTTTCTTGTTTCTTGTTTCTTGTTTCTTGTTTCTTGTTTCTTGTTTCTTGTTTCTTGTTTCTTGTTTCTTGTTTCTTGTTTCTTGTTTCTTGTTTCTTGTTTCTTGTTTCTTGTTTCTTGTTTCTTGTTTTTTGTTTCTTGATTTTTCTGTTTATATTTTCTGATTTTTGATTTTTCAGTTTATATTTTCTGATTTTCGATTTTTAATTTTGCGATTTTCTATTTTTGAGCAAAACAAAAATAAAAAAAAATAAAATTCTTAGTTTTATTTGAACAATAGAGTAAAGTTATGAAACAACTTTTAATAGAAAGTTCAGTATGAGAAAATATTGATTTTAACATTTTCAAAATATTTGAAATTCAATCTTTCCACTGATTTACGACCTTTGAATTATACTATCCATGATCATAAAATTTCGTGAATGTGAACATAATCATAACTTCATAATTCGAGAAAAAACCGTCATGGTGGCGAGTACACAGATTGACATGTTTATTCAAGAATGTATTTAGACAGCGATCTTTGCCACCGTCAGCAGAAGAATAAGACGGTTATCACAGGGAAAAGTTGTTCTACCGTTACCATTTACAAGGCTGGTTCTGCCTTAGCGAGAAACCCACGAAACTTAAATCACTGATTATAAAACTATTTGAATCTGTTTATTTCAGTGCTGGACAAGGAAAAAGTACCACCTATTGTGGTAACTATGAATATTCTTTTGAATGTAACATTACTAAAAGGGAACTTACAACGTTTCTTTATGACGTTAAGGTTACCCATCAAATTGGCCGAAGAGGCCAATGCCACTTGCTAGCCCTAACATTGAGGGACAATATTATCAATAATTGATTGAAAAGATATATAATTTTTTTCACATACGACACTGAGAACTTTAAGCCGTTCAAGACTTTTAGATCAAAATTGCTTTCAAAGAGTTACTTGGTATATCGTTACTGGACTTTTTCTTGTGAATTATTTTATTCGATACTAGCTGACCCGGCAAACTTCGTCCCGCCTATTTTAGTGTTTAATTTAATAGTTTTAAACATTTAAAATTCATTGATTCCTTGCGATTTGTTTATATCGTTTGAAATGATTGGTTTTATCGGAATGACAACATCCTCGACTTTTGGCTTTTGTACATCACCTCTATTCCGGAAATATATTGGGTGCATTTCAGTGATTTTTGTTGTTTTCCAGAAACTGAACTTCGGATTCAAAATGGTGTCGAGGGTCAATGCTTGGCTTCTTTACATCATTTCGATTACGGACATATCCATATGTAGTAGTATTCGGTTATTTTCAGCTGTTTCCCAGAAATTGCCATTTTACAATTCAAACTGGTGTCTGAGGTCATTTTTTAGCTCCTTGCATCATTCTGGATCCGGTGATACTCTTATTGGGTGGTATTTGGTCACTTCAGGCTATTTTTCAGAAACCGTAATTTGCAATCTTGGATTTTAAAATGGCATTTGGAGACAATTTCTGGGCCCTGAGCGTCATTCAGGTTTAAGAAACACCCATATTGGGTGTTATTTGGTCATTTTCGGCTGTTTTTCAGAGACCGGATGTCACCATCTTCGAATTCAAAATGGTGTCTGTGGTCGATTCTAGCTCCTGTGTATCATCTTGCTCCGAAGGTACTCATATTGTATAGAAATCGGCCATTTTGGGTGGTATTTGGTCATTTGCCCCTGTTCTTCGAAAACCGGAAGTCGCCATCTTGGATTTTAAAATGGCATTTGGGAACAATTTCTGGCCTCCGTGCGTCAATCTGGTTAAAGAAACGCTCATATTGGGTGGTATTTGGTCATTTTCGGCTGTTTGCCAGACACCGGAAGTCGCCATTTTACAATTCAAAATGTTGTCTGAGGTCGATAGGTCGATTCGTGGCTTTAGTGTATCATAACAATTCCGGAAACTCGCATGTTGGGTGGTATTTGGTCATTTGCCGCTGTTTTTCCGTAAGTCGCCATTTTGGTTTTCGAAATAGTATTTGGTGACATGCCAGAAGAAGGAAGGGTATCGAAAGATTATGAACATGTTTGTTACACCTAAAAACATTCACTTGCCTAATTTGGTTATATTTGCTTGATTGGTTCTCGAGCTGTGCGAAATTTGAGTTTCATTCATTTGGGACCCCTCCCTTATAGAAGAGAGAGGGGTGTTAAACCATTATGGATATATTTATTACCAATTCATTAGGGATTTTTGGCTCATCAATCAGCAAGCATTGGGAAAACGAAAGTGTCGCTACTTCTTCTCCAACGTTTCGACAACTTATTTTGTCTTTATCAAGGAGTCTGTAAAAAAGTGTACGTACAAAGGTGTGGTTTTGTCTTCAAGTTATACTCATTTCGTTACTTACATTAGCTCTACGTTTTGTTGTCATGTTATTGTCTATTATGTCTATTGTTTGTCATTGCTTGTTGTGGTACGGAATAAACCAGCATATATGCAACTAAGTCCGTCGGTATCACTTCGTTTGTTAACCGTGTTTTCGTTTGTTGTTATGTGACATATTTCTAAAATTGGTAGTGCGGTTGTGTTTTTATGTTGGTCGAGTATTTTGACATCATGTAGGTTAAATGTGTGTTTGTTTTTAATACAGTGGTTCAACAGTGCCATCTTTTCGCGGAGTGTTGTGAATTGTGAATCATTTAGGTTGGTGTCGGTGTTATATAATTTTTCTAGCTTATTGAGGTTTGATTTGTGTCTACTAATTCGAGTTTTTAGTTTGCTTGTTGTCATACCTATGTACTGTGAATGGCAGTCTTTACATGGTCTTCTTTTGGTATTTTATCTTTCGTTCGGGAATAGTACTTTTTGGCTGTGTTTGTGTTTTGTGTAGCTATTTTTACTGTTGTGTAGTCTTTTTTCAGGAACTTACTGATTTTTTCGGTGAGTTGTGGGATTTATGCCATTGAACGGTAGCTATATTGCAGGTCCGGTTGATCAGCTACATTCTGCTGCGTGCTGCTGCTATTTCTGTTGATTCTCCGGTTGATTAGACGGTGTCGCAGTGATTTTGGATAGTCAGTAATTTTTAAATGTCGGTTCATGATTTCCACTTTTGCAGAATCCGACAAACCTGGGGATAGCCGGTCCACTCTATTTATAAAATTCATAGCCATGTTAATCTTCTGATGTGGAGGATGTGTCGATGTATAGTTGACAAGGCGGCCGCTTGCAATCGGTTTCTGATACCTTTCCGTTGTGATATGTTGGTCGTCATGTCTAACCAGTAGCATATCGAGGAACGGTAACCGTTTGTTCTCTTCCACCTCGCAAGTAAACTGGATTTTGGGATTATAGTTGTTGAATGTTGCCAGAACGTGATCAAGTTGGTCGAGTGGAATGGCTGTGACCAAATCGTCGACGTTTTTTCTGATGAACGGTAATTTGATGTTTAATCGTTTTAAAACACAGTCAAGCAGTGCTTCTGTGACAAAATCCGCTACAGTGGGAGAAAGCGGATTTCCCATAGATGTTCCCCATATCTGTTTGAAAAACTTTCCGTCAAATTTTTTTCCCAATGCTTGCTGACTGATGAGCCGAAAATCCCTAATAAATTATACATTAGTCACAGTCGAGAGCACTTTCCGATATATTTATTACCCCTAGAAACATTCACCTACCAAATTTGGTTCTATTTACTTGGTTAGTTCTCGAGATGTGCAGAAATTTGTTTTTCTTTTGTATGGAACCCCTCCCTTCTTGTTTCTTGTTTCTTGTTTCTTGTTTCTTGTTTCTTGTTTCTTGTTTCTTGTTTCTTGTTTCTTGTTTTTTGTTTCTTGATTTTTCTGTTTATATTTTCTGATTTTTGATTTTTCAGTTTATATTTTCTGATTTTCGATTTTTAATTTTGCGATTTTCTATTTTTGAGCAAAACAAAAATAAAAAAAAATAAAATTCTTAGTTTTATTTGAACAATAGAGTAAAGTTATGAAACAACTTTTAATAGAAAGTTCAGTATGAGAAAATATTGATTTTAACATTTTCAAAATATTTGAAATTCAATCTTTCCACTGATTTACGACCTTTGAATTATACTATCCATGATCATAAAATTTCGTGAATGTGAACATAATCATAACTTCATAATTCGAGAAAAAACCGTCATGGTGGCGAGTACACAGATTGACATGTTTATTCAAGAATGTATTTAGACAGCGATCTTTGCCACCGTCAGCAGAAGAATAAGACGGTTATCACAGGGAAAAGTTGTTCTACCGTTACCATTTACAAGGCTGGTTCTGCCTTAGCGAGAAACCCACGAAACTTAAATCACTGATTATAAAACTATTTGAATCTGTTTATTTCAGTGCTGGACAAGGAAAAAGTACCACCTATTGTGGTAACTATGAATATTCTTTTGAATGTAACATTACTAAAAGGGAACTTACAACGTTTCTTTATGACGTTAAGGTTACCCATCAAATTGGCCGAAGAGGCCAATGCCACTTGCTAGCCCTAACATTGAGGGACAATATTATCAATAATTGATTGAAAAGATATATAATTTTTTTCACATACGACACTGAGAACTTTAAGCCGTTCAAGACTTTTAGATCAAAATTGCTTTCAAAGAGTTACTTGGTATATCGTTACTGGACTTTTTCTTGTGAATTATTTTATTCGATACTAGCTGACCCGGCAAACTTCGTCCCGCCTATTTTAGTGTTTAATTTAATAGTTTTAAACATTTAAAATTCATTGATTCCTTGCGATTTGTTTATATCGTTTGAAATGATTGGTTTTATCGGAATGACAACATCCTCGACTTTTGGCTTTTGTACATCACCTCTATTCCGGAAATATATTGGGTGCATTTCAGTGATTTTTGTTGTTTTCCAGAAACTGAACTTCGGATTCAAAATGGTGTCGAGGGTCAATGCTTGGCTTCTTTACATCATTTCGATTACGGACATATCCATATGTAGTAGTATTCGGTTATTTTCAGCTGTTTCCCAGAAATTGCCATTTTACAATTCAAACTGGTGTCTGAGGTCATTTTTTAGCTCCTTGCATCATTCTGGATCCGGTGATACTCTTATTGGGTGGTATTTGGTCACTTCAGGCTATTTTTCAGAAACCGTAATTTGCAATCTTGGATTTTAAAATGGCATTTGGAGACAATTTCTGGGCCCTGAGCGTCATTCAGGTTTAAGAAACACCCATATTGGGTGTTATTTGGTCATTTTCGGCTGTTTTTCAGAGACCGGATGTCACCATCTTCGAATTCAAAATGGTGTCTGTGGTCGATTCTAGCTCCTGTGTATCATCTTGCTCCGAAGGTACTCATATTGTATAGAAATCGGCCATTTTGGGTGGTATTTGGTCATTTGCCCCTGTTCTTCGAAAACCGGAAGTCGCCATCTTGGATTTTAAAATGGCATTTGGGAACAATTTCTGGCCTCCGTGCGTCAATCTGGTTAAAGAAACGCTCATATTGGGTGGTATTTGGTCATTTTCGGCTGTTTGCCAGACACCGGAAGTCGCCATTTTACAATTCAAAATGTTGTCTGAGGTCGATAGGTCGATTCGTGGCTTTAGTGTATCATAACAATTCCGGAAACTCGCATGTTGGGTGGTATTTGGTCATTTGCCGCTGTTTTTCCGTAAGTCGCCATTTTGGTTTTCGAAATAGTATTTGGTGACATGCCAGAAGAAGGAAGGGTATCGAAAGATTATGAACATGTTTGTTACACCTAAAAACATTCACTTGCCTAATTTGGTTATATTTGCTTGATTGGTTCTCGAGCTGTGCGAAATTTGAGTTTCATTCATTTGGGACCCCTCCCTTATAGAAGAGAGAGGGGTGTTAAACCATTATGGATATATTTATTACCAATTCATTAGGGATTTTTGGCTCATCAATCAGCAAGCATTGGGAAAACGAAAGTGTCGCTACTTCTTCTCCAACGTTTCGACAACTTATTTTGTCTTTATCAAGGAGTCTGTAAAAAAGTGTACGTACAAAGGTGTGGTTTTGTCTTCAAGTTATACTCATTTCGTTACTTACATTAGCTCTACGTTTTGTTGTCATGTTATTGTCTATTATGTCTATTGTTTGTCATTGCTTGTTGTGGTACGGAATAAACCAGCATATATGCAACTAAGTCCGTCGGTATCACTTCGTTTGTTAACCGTGTTTTCGTTTGTTGTTATGTGACATATTTCTAAAATTGGTAGTGCGGTTGTGTTTTTATGTTGGTCGAGTATTTTGACATCATGTAGGTTAAATGTGTGTTTGTTTTTAATACAGTGGTTCAACAGTGCCATCTTTTCGCGGAGTGTTGTGAATTGTGAATCATTTAGGTTGGTGTCGGTGTTATATAATTTTTCTAGCTTATTGAGGTTTGATTTGTGTCTACTAATTCGAGTTTTTAGTTTGCTTGTTGTCATACCTATGTACTGTGAATGGCAGTCTTTACATGGTCTTCTTTTGGTATTTTATCTTTCGTTCGGGAATAGTACTTTTTGGCTGTGTTTGTGTTTTGTGTAGCTATTTTTACTGTTGTGTAGTCTTTTTTCAGGAACTTACTGATTTTTTCGGTGAGTTGTGGGATTTATGCCATTGAACGGTAGCTATATTGCAGGTCCGGTTGATCAGCTACATTCTGCTGCGTGCTGCTGCTATTTCTGTTGATTCTCCGGTTGATTAGACGGTGTCGCAGTGATTTTGGATAGTCAGTAATTTTTAAATGTCGGTTCATGATTTCCACTTTTGCAGAATCCGACAAACCTGGGGATAGCCGGTCCACTCTATTTATAAAATTCATAGCCATGTTAATCTTCTGATGTGGAGGATGTGTCGATGTATAGTTGACAAGGCGGCCGCTTGCAATCGGTTTCTGATACCTTTCCGTTGTGATATGTTGGTCGTCATGTCTAACCAGTAGCATATCGAGGAACGGTAACCGTTTGTTCTCTTCCACCTCGCAAGTAAACTGGATTTTGGGATTATAGTTGTTGAATGTTGCCAGAACGTGATCAAGTTGGTCGAGTGGAATGGCTGTGACCAAATCGTCGACGTTTTTTCTGATGAACGGTAATTTGATGTTTAATCGTTTTAAAACACAGTCAAGCAGTGCTTCTGTGACAAAATCCGCTACAGTGGGAGAAAGCGGATTTCCCATAGATGTTCCCCATATCTGTTTGAAAAACTTTCCGTCAAATTTTTTTCCCAATGCTTGCTGACTGATGAGCCGAAAATCCCTAATAAATTATACATTAGTCACAGTCGAGAGCACTTTCCGATATATTTATTACCCCTAGAAACATTCACCTACCAAATTTGGTTCTATTTACTTGGTTAGTTCTCGAGATGTGCAGAAATTTGTTTTTCTTTTGTATGGAACCCCTCCCTTCCAGAAGAGGGAAGGGTTTCGAACCAACATGAACATATTTGTTACTCCTAAAAACAATCACATGCCAAATTTGGTTCCATTTGCTTGGTTGGTTTTTGAGAAGTGCAGAAATTTGTGTTTCATTTGTATGTTACCCCTCCCTTCCAGAAGAGGAACATATTTGTTACTCCTAAAAACTATCACATGCCAATTTTGGTTCTATCTGCTTGGTTAGTTCTTGAGATGTGCAGAAATTTATGTTTCATTTTTATGGGGGCCCTCCCTTCCAGAAGAGGGAGGGGTCTCAAACCATCATAGGAACCTTTCTTGGCCCCTAAAATCCCTACATACAAATTTTCACGTCGATCGGTTCTATAGTTTCCGAGCCTATATGGATCAGACAGACAGAAAGACAGACAGACCGGACTGCATTTTTATAGGTATAGATAACTGCAATGAGGTTAACAATTTATAAGGCACATAATATCTATAATGCGCGGGTAGAGTAATTTCCAAATCAAAACATTTTGGTAATTCTTCAATTGTGCTTTCTGAACTTTTCTTTCTTCCACAGGCAATGTTCCTAAGCGTTCTGTGCTTGCTTATCGCAAAAATTGAGATCAAATTTAATAATTAGTTTGATTTGCTACATGAAGTAAATGTTGATTCCGCTTTGGAAGCTTTGAAACATGAAATTATTGATGCTAGGAATTATTATGTTTCATAGGTGTACCTAAGAATAGAAAACAAAGACGTAAACCTACGTTCAACATTGAAATCGACAGTGTTCGTATTATGACTATAGATTGATGGGATTGTGAACCTAACTGAGTGTGATCAGTTCAAACGGTAGTTTAAATGAGCGTTAAAATCAAATTAGTTGCATCTTTTATTAAACTGGCATCTACTAGGTAAAAAGAGTAAACAAAAACAACCACCGCAGTCTAAATTGGTACCGTTTACCAAACAGCTGAACACTGCGCCTTCACTTCACTGCTGGTACAAGGAGGTAAGGTGAAGAACTTAGTTTATATTACGCAAACATAAACATTCATTACCTACCGGCTGGTAAATCCGCTCTAGCATGACTTTACTCTCGGTGCAACCACCATTAGTGGTAGTAAAGTTCAAAGCAAAGCTTCACGTAAGATGCAATTTATTTCTTGTGGTGGCACAAAAAGTTTCCACCAGGTCCGGGGCTGCTGGCTTCGTTGTGCTGACATAAGCATGCCGTGGTTACTTTTATTCGGTACAAAATAACAGTGTAATGCAGAGTTATGCATAATCCGAAACTGCATGTACGAAAAAATATGGCGTCGTGTACAAAGTACGCAACGCTAAAAAAAAAAACAAATTACAGACCTCTTCCCCTCCTATGGAAACAATAAGTAACGTTTTATATTACTCCCTTCTCTTAAACTACGTAACGTAGAGCAACCTGCCCTTCTCTATTTTAAAATTTAAGAAAATATCTCTTCATACGTTACGTTATTTGTGTACTCCACACCCGCAAAGATAACTGATGGAGCTTACAATAAATTGTGGCACGGGCTCCGGTATTCGACTGTGAGACCTGAGTAAGTAATCTTGTGAGTGTTTTATTTATATCTAGGAAACTTTAAGTATAGATTTTATGGTTCACTAATCAGGCTATCCCAACAAGGATTCCAAAAGGAACCTGTTTTGCCTACCAGCTTGTTTGGTACAACTTGCCATGAAACAAACATATTTGGAACTTTTCTACCTTTGAACCTTTTTACATTGTGGTACGCAGTTTCATATTTTCTTTGTCCTCCTCAACTGAGACCGAAACTTTCCACACATACGACACCGTTGAGAAAACTTACAGTATTCAATTACAAAGTTTTTTGGCCCAATTTTGCATTATTTATTTACCATACCTACGCTATAGCGGTTAAGCAAGCAGCTGCTCAAAACTTAGTCGAAAAATATATGTTATTTCAACTATTAAGTTATTCTGAAAAAATTATGAAAATGAATACTTAATTTGAAATTTATCATATAACGCACTATATACGATGTATCGCATACCCAAATCGGATGTGGGCTGGAGCAGGGTAAAAAAAGTGGAGGCTAATCGTTTTGACTTTTTTTCTACCCCAACTGCTGTGTCACCACAAAACCAAGTGAACCAACTAAGCGTGCAGTACCTACCAACCCGATGAACTCTGTTCTGTGTGGCTCGCTTGATTGTTATTCCATGATCAGAAGGAGAAAGTCTAAATGCGAGCCCGTTTCAGTTTTTCCCTCGACTACAGCCTCAACGTTCCTTTGTTTTGCAGGCAAGTAGACGGCGGCAAATTGCTGCTACTGCCACGAATGCCGACACTGGACACCCAACTGCAACCAACCTAGAAGAATCTGCTGTACAGAAAGTTTTTCCATTGTTATGCCAACGCCTTTTCAAACTCTAGCTGTGCTCGGGGGAGGGTGGCTGCGAACGGGTGTATGGATGTCACGAAGTAGGTCCTGAATGACGGGTTGAAAACAAGATTGTTTCTCATCGTGGTCACAAAAGATAGCTCTTGTCCTATGCTATTTTGTTTCACTCCGGCAGTATCATTACGCAGCCAAACTGAATGCAAATTGTTGGGGAGTTTAACGTTCAGAATAACAGTCAATAGCTTTCATTACGTGCTAGCAATTATTGACTCTGATGATGTTAATTGCATAAAATGACAAAATTCAGCAGCGCTATCTAGGTTATGCAGCCGGATTACATTTTATTGTTTTGGTGCACCAGGAAACCAGAACAAGTTTTTTGTGTCACAGATAATGTTCATGGCAAATAAGTCCAGTTTTAGTTTTCCGAATGCTAGAAGTCTGTGAAAGCTAAGCACACGATATGGAACCGTTTCGATTGTTACTAACGAGTTTTGACGCTTGCATGTCATCAACGTTATCAGTTTTGTTAAGAAATAATACAATATACATGGTCCGATACTACCGATGACTTTACTTCTATAAAATAAAAATCTATAAACGAAATTTTGAGTAACTTTTACTGGCTTGTTGAACTATACATGATGAACTATACTAGAGAATAGGGCTCGGAGCGTAAATAATCGCCAAAACATGGAAGTATCAATAAGAAACACATTAACACCGAAAACATGTAGAAAACGAAAAGAAAAGTCAAAGTTTATCGATCAATGATTGAATTAGATTGATATGAAATTACACAAAGGATGGTCGAAAAGGTGCCAGGGAGTAGAAAATTATTTGAAATAATAAATCAACTATAAATTGTCTCTGATCAAGTTTTCTACGCAAAACATATACCCGGACTTTACCAAAGGCCCTTATATAATTCCACGCTCTATTATTATTCTACGCGACTTCACAAATCGATCCTGATCGATCATTTTCGATTTCGCTGAGACTTTGCACAGTTTTTTTTTTCAAAACTTTTTTTTGACACGGCACAATACAAGACTTTGCACAGTTGTTCCATTTTGATAAAGAGGTCATGCTATAATATCAGTGTAGACTCACAACTGTTATTTCAAAGGAGCCTATTCAAGAATATGACTAATGAATAAATGAATATTTTCATGAAAATTTTATATCAGGAAAACGGCTCACGGTGCTCCCACAGACCGTTATTATAAAATACAATGCACCAAAGAATCTGAGTACACCATTCGATTCGTTATGACATCCAGAATCTCTGGTCAAAATTTCAAAATCATCGTACGGTACATTTTTGAGTAATGCCCTTTTAAAGGTCGTAAAGTACAAAAAAGTGATATAAAAACGACGAAATACTTATTATAAAGCACGTTTTCAACCACCATTTCATGAAACAACTTCCAAAATAGTTTCTACACATTCAAAAGGTTATATTTCAAGGCATTAACAATTGGTGAAAAGATTTATTTGAAAATCCCACAGTGCACAGTGGTCTAAACTCGAAAAATTGTGTTCATCTGGATTTAACTGTGAAAAATTGAATTTATGTACTCAATGTCTTCAGCAAAATTGTTTCATAGAATAAGGCCTTACTTTTGGCGTTTTTAGTATTCCGATCAATCCACCTAACAGTTAGATAAAAAGAATAATTTTTCTAATTTTCAATATACCAGAAAGCTTCCTTCAGTAGAGTTGTATAAAGTTTCAATAGAAAAACAATTGCTGAATACTGCGATGTTCTATCATATTTAAAAAAATAACATCATTTTCAAATTTTATTTTTTTACACATTTAAGACAACAATATTTGCTACAATCTGTCGAAATTTAGTGATGGGAAAACGAGAAACAAGCAAGTTGAGAATAAATTTTTTTTATTAGAACCAAAATGGTTTGGTTGATTTATGATATGTCTTCAGCAAAGTTGTAGATAGCATTCTGTTAAAAAAGTTAAAAGAATCGTTCTGTTTAAGGATTCTTTTTTTTTTCACAAAAACAACACATTATTGTCTAAACATTGATGCTTTTTAAAGTTGAGCTTGAGCTTTAACGACCGCACATTTCGTAGTTGCTCCTCCGTGATCGATCTGAACTAGTGAAGTTGCACAAGGAACCACGTATATGGCTACTTTGGATTAGTTTGCCATCTTCAGTGTACAACAATTCAGTAGCTATCGCTTTGTATGGATCAATAACAGCGCCGGCCACGTCCTTACGATCGTTAGGGTAAGGAAGGATGTTGTAAGGAAAGAGGTGTAGCAGTCGTTGTTGTCGGAGATCGAGTTTACCTCTGCATCCCCACGACTGCGACGAAAAGGAAGGTTTGTGTCACCGTGGTAAGTGACTGTGTCGGACAGTATTGCGCGCGAATCAAACTTATTGCGGAGACGAACAATGAGTCAGATCCCGCGGGCCTATACGAGAAGCGCGCGCGAATACAACTGGAAAGTGACGGTCTTCAGCAATTTTGTTCAGAAGGTCGACGGCTTCTGATCGATGAACAGTTCAGTGCAGTATTCTGCCGCTACGTGGCATTAGTGTGAACGCAATTCTCCATATTTTGACCTTACTTATTCTCTAGAAAGCTGAGGTCTTCAGCAAAGTTATTCAGAATGTCAATGGCTTCTGGATGGTGAAAAGTTAAGTACGGCATTCCACCGCTATGCGGTGCGGTGGTAATGTGCACGCAATTCTTCGTATTTTGATCCTGATTTACCTATACTACGATTCCATTCTCCTAGAAAATTGTGGTTTTCAGCAAAGTTTTCATGACCTTCTGAACAAGTTTCGTGAAGACTGCAGCATGCTCAAAATTTTCAAAGCTACATGCACACAAACGCCGCGATGCGGTCGAATTTAAAAACAAACTGTGTATCAAATAAAATCTCTTGACCCTCTGAACAACTTTGCTGAAGACCACAACTTTCTAAATGGTCGAAAATACGAGGTGATTAAGGTTCAAAATACTCAAAACAACATGCACACTAGCGTCACGTTATAATCAAATTTCGAACAAACTGTGCACCAAATAAAAGCCTTCACAAGGTCCTGAACAATTTTTCTAAAGACCACAACTCTCTAGGTTGTCGGTATCCGAGGTAGAGTTATATAAATTCGACTTCATTAGGTGATAAACTTGTGGTCCCCGTGGTTCTGTGGTTAGCGATGTCGGTCGGCTAGCTCTCCCACACGGTTGTGACATCGGGTTCGATTCCCAATCAGGTCGAGGATCTTTTCGAGCTGGAAATTTTCTCGACTCAACACTGGGGCACGGTGTATCGTTGTACTTATCCTACACATGCAAAATGTGCCAAAAAACAATATCGATAACGAATTCTCTCAACTAATCTAGTTGATCGAGACCGCATAAGCCCCCCCAGGCTTGCGTGCGATATTGTTGTTGTTTGTTGTTAGGTGATAAACTTTTCAGGGTGCTGCAATATTCAAATTGGGTGTTGCAACACTCAGTGATGCGATTCCAAATTTGTGGCAAGCAGTGTTTATATATAATTATCGAAAATACGTGAATTTAACTTCAATTGGTTATATTGAGATAATAAACCGTTGAGAATATGCATATTGAACCTCAAATATCGTTTTTACTGATTATACAGAGTAAACCGAATAAAAAAATATGTTTCAAATATATCACGTTTCGTGTACAGAGTGTTAGGCAGCTCACATAAAATCCTTGAAGAGGCGATAGAGAACCCAATTTGATGATTCAACTACTGTAGAGTTATTCACTTTTCACAGTTTTCGGTTATGTTTGCCTTTAACGGGGTCTAGCACAAAAATCATGATAGCTAGCTCAATTCTGTTGGTTTCCTTGTAAAGCTTAGAAAATTTCATAATCAATAATGTCTTAAAAACGTCGAATTAGAGCGAATAAAAAGCCCTTAGAAAAAAAAAAATGTGAAATGAAATGTTTTTCGAGAACTAAACTGCAATTTTCTCTCTGAACTGGGTGATAAACATGGGGTTTGTTGTTAACCAAACTACCCATTGAAGTCTACTCTACAAGTTGTTCTCTGATACAAAGCACATAACTATTTAGTTCAGCTGCTATTTCACTTCAAAAACAATAAACTGTGTCTTCATTTATTGTTGTAAGATTCACAATTTTCTGCTCCACCACAGTGGAACACTTAGAACATCAACCCTGATCATAATTTTTTTGAAAAAATGTTTGCACTGAAAACGTATCATATTGTGATAATAAAAACTAATGATTGGATTTGGATATTTTTTTGCATAGAGTAACCCACCTTAAAGTGATGGATGACATTTCGAATAATGAAATTTAAATTCAGTCATAATCGGGTCAAAATTTATCCAAATACTTGAATTTATCATGAAATGACTTTTCAGTACACATTTCAGTCGTTTGACAAAGTTTCATTTGGGTAACCAAGGCTACAACTATCCTAGAAGCGAAAAAAGAAGAATTTCTTGATTATTTTCACATAGCGATAAAACACGAAACCTGAAGCATCCGGAATGTTTTTCTTCACCATTATAACCAAAAATATTAGCACTTTCACGTAATATAAACCGTTCAACCCAATTTTGCCGGAAACATAACTTATCCCATTTTGAGTTAACTTATAAAAACAAATATTTTGGGTTTTATTATATTGATTTCGACAAACAGCTGGGTTTGTCTGGGTTGGAGTTGGAGAGACTAGCATACATGCTAAGTACGAATTTCTGTTCGATTAACCTTCTTTAACAATCTCCATCGTTGTTTAATTTAAAAATCACTTGTTTATCTTCGGAACGTTATATTTTAGCTCACGGTATCAGAGCGTCATTATCATGCACAAAAAACTGTTGTTTTGCGGTCGGTTCAAACCTCTCGTTAAGACCGTAAACAAAACTTTTGGATGTTGATGAGCTGTCAAGTGATCAAGCACACATCACACTTCAAAATGAAACACTACAATACAAAGTTTCTTGTAGTTACTTTGAATTTTTCACTTTTGATCAGGTTTAAACGTATTTACTCCTATGTTACTACGCACTGTACGTAGACGCGACGTTTATGTCTTGTACACGGCATGCACTGCATACTAGATCAATGCTTGAAACGTTTCGTTACACATATTGCACATAATTTTAGAGGGGTAGGGGTAGGCTTAGGATCATTTTGAGAACTTTATTTTGCACGCGCCCTAGTCTATCCGCCTGCGTACTCCAACGGTGGGGTAATGATCCGTGTGTAGACAGCAATCCTCTGGCGCAATTTCAATGTCTTACAAATCAGGCGGTGGAAACAGATGACTGTCCAGGGAGTGTCCAAAATGAACCACCACGTTGGACTACTCTATGAGCCATTTTCTGCAATCGTCAGCAAGAACAAGTTTGGGCGATTTAGAATATGGGAACCTATAAAAACCCAGGTCCTTGAGGGTTTTACTCGCATTGATCACAGTTTTTCAGCTGGCATAGTACTCATTCAAAGCATCCAGGCCTTTCTGTAGCTTGTGGGTCAAACCTCGGATGACACGAACCTTGTACCTTCACAAAGTCATCCGATAGTTTTTGATAAGTTGGTTCCGCTGGATGATGTTGGTAACTCGATTGAGTTGATGGATGGTGGACCTACCCTTGCGGAATTCAAACTGTTCCTCAGGAAGGACACCATTCTCATCAGTGAATGAAAGCAGACGGCTTGGGATCGTAACTCTCGCATTCCGGTACCAGGCTGTTTGAATTGTCGACGGCGTTGACTCACTCAGAGACAGACGCCACAAGTTGTGCGTGCGACAACGCAAATTTTTGCCGCAACAAGTTCGCCTTAGTTTGACAAATGTCTGGACACGTGTCTCTTGAGACCCCATTGTGGTCATTCACCTCTGTCCGGCAACTACTATCCCAACCTCCACGTGATGCCGACAGGGATACGAGTAACCTTAGTGGAGATCGGGTAGCCAACCCCCGGTGGAAACTATGGCCGTATGCTGACTGTGAACGAGAATCGTACGCGGCTGTATCCACATGTTAGGGGTGGCGTACAACAGCGTCTGACCCGGGGTGGGTGGCTGAATCAAGAAACGCGGTGCCTCGCCAGCTATATCTTAGACGGCAGCCCCGTCTCCAGACTAGGTATCGCAACCCTAGTAAATCAGCATACTGAATATAAAATACTACGAATAATCCTGATATAAATACCGAACGGAATAATCAGCATGGATCTAGGCGAACGAAAAAGAACACCGGATATTGGAAACTCGGTACTTGGAATGTAAGGACTCTGCTCGAACCGGCAGAGCTGGTGAACATGAATGCTGCCATACAGGAGGTGAGGTGACCGAAAACGGGAGAACGCGAATTCCGGGCAGTAGATCCTATTGCGGGCACTTCATTCAAGTACCACATCTACTACAGTGGAGCCGTGAAACAGAAAGGGGAGTCAGTTTCTTGCTCATAGGGAAACAGATGAAGGTTGTCATTAGATGGAGACCGATTAGTGACCGTATATGCGTGTTAAGAATTAAGGGCACATTTTTCAACTACAGCCTGATAAATGTGTACGCACCAACCAGCGATAAACCCGATGAAGAGAAGTAGGAGTTCTTTGAGCTCTTGGAAAAGACGTATAACGGATGCCCAGGACACGACATCAAGATCGTCATCGGAGATGCAAATGCGAAGCTTGAGCACGAGAACTTCTTTCGCCCCGTGATTGGTAGAGAAAGCCTCCACTCTTCTACGAACGACAACGGCCTGAGGCTTGCTAATTTCGCTGCAGCCAGAGGTATGGCACTTATTTTGCACGCCGGAATATACGTAAGCACACCCGGAGGCAC
Organism: Wyeomyia smithii; assembly: GCF_029784165.1. Lineage (NCBI taxonomy): Eukaryota > Metazoa > Arthropoda > Insecta > Diptera > Culicidae > Wyeomyia > Wyeomyia smithii. Next base: position 68,333,428 of record NC_073695.1, read on the forward strand.
TCAAATGGAGAGGCCTACTCTCAGATAGACCATGTTCTGATTGATGGTCGATATTTTTCAGATCTTACAGACATGAGGTCGTTTAGAGGACCAAACGTTGACTCGGATCTTTATCTCGTGGTATCCAAGATTCGATCCCGGTTGTTAAACGTGTTAAAATCCAGGACGACAAGGAGGATACAGTTGAACATCCAACGGCTATCAACTGGAGAAGTGGCTACAGAGTACCTGCGGGAGGTTGATGAGCGGATCGAGGATCAAGTTGGAGGTAACCTGAATGAACAGTGTAGGCATATCTACAGTACAATTAGCACCATAGCGGGAGAAGTGTCGGGAACATCTGCGACAGCCACGTCCAATGAGTGGTTTGTAGCAGAGTGCCAGAAGAAAAGAACCGCGCCAGAGTTCACATGTTAGCCACGGCGGTTACTCGTCAGAGCGTAGGAAGATACCGGGAAGTTAGAGCTGCTGGCGGAATGCGGAAGGTTGCTTCTCCAGGCAAGATGCGAGAAGCTTCTACTAGAAGATTAATGGAATTAGGAAGGGAAATCTGATTACCGATAGAACGGAGGTGGCCAGACGTTGATAGGAACACTTTAGTGAACACTTCAGTTGAATGGTGAAGAAAACAGCGTAGTCGAAAGAAGCAGAATGGTGATTGAGGATGACGGCAAAGCTATGGACTCACCGTCCATGGACGAGGTTGAGAAAACAGTGAAGGAGCTGATCAAAGTCGGGAGCGAACAGCTGTATCGTGCTTTGCACCGGATTATGCTGAGAGTGTGGTCCGATGTTGCCCTCGGACTAAATGAAAGGTCTCATATGTCCGATCTACAAGAAAAGCCACCACCTAGACTGTTCGGTCATCGGGGCATAACCCTTCTCAACACCGTTTACAAAATTCTCTCCTGTATTCTGTTTCATAGACTGAGGCCTTTGTCGGAGACCTTTGTTAGCGATTACCAATGCTGTTTTCGAGGGGGACGCTCCACTACGGACCAAATGTTCACCCTGCGACATATCCTCGATAAATTTCGAGAATTCATCCTGCAGACGCACCATCTGTTCATTGACTTTAGGGCAGCGTACGATTCAGTTAAAAGAAATGAGTTATGGCGAAATATGCTCGAATATGGTTTTCCAACAAAACTAATTTGGCTGATACGTACCACCCTTGAAGGCTCTACATCATGCGTCAGGATAGTCGGTGAGATATCGGACTCCTTCGGGACGATAAATGGTTTGAAGCAGGGAGACGGCTGTCAAACTTGTTGTTCAACATCGCATTGAAGGGTGCTGTACGGAGGGCTGGCGTGCAGAGAAGCGACCATCATTACGAAGTCTCACATGCTTCTAGGTTTTGCGGACCATATCGACATCATTGGTATCAACCGTAAAGCAGTGCAGGAGGCCATCGGACCTCTCAGGAGGGAAGCTGCGAGAATAGGGCTCATCATTAACTCTGCCAAAACGAAACACATGTTGGCTGGTAGAGAACGTGGTAGTCCGACGGATGTTGGTGCCGAGGTGGTGTTAGATGGGAAACTTTTGAAGTAGTCGATGAATTTGTTTACCTGGGTACATTGGTGACATGTGACAATGAGGTTAGCCGTGAGATAAAAAGGCGGATAGCAGCTGCAAACAGGGCCTTCTGCAGACTGCGTAACCAGCTGAGGTCCTGTAGTCTGCAAACTCGCACATCTCGTGGCCCTCTACGGCCATGAAATATAGGTGCTTATTACGGGAGTCACTTCACGGTGAATTCAGAGTGAAGTGAACAAAATCCTATTACGGGACTCACGTAAGTGAGAAAAACGTCGCAAAGTGCAATCTGCCGTGGAATCTGGGTTATTATGAGTGTCATATCAGTGAAGTGAGACGGAAAAAGCGACGTTTCGCGTGGAATTATTTCACGACCATTTTGAACGGTGGAATGATTCCACGAAGATGCCATAAGTCTTAAAGTTGATTGATTTGTGATCTAATGGTAAATATTGGATTTATTCTTTAATAACGAAGCGAATCAAAATTTGATCCGTGCCTTAAAGCGGTCAAATTTTCATTTTTTTAACCGATGAAAAAAATGCAAACTAGTTCAGGAAATTTGCGATACCGAAGAAAACATTTTTTTTAATGCCGAATGTCTTAGAAATGTACAACACGTCAAGATCTGGTGTTATCTAAAAAAAAACGGGAAAAAACGGCTTTCTGGGACTTGGACATATTTGAGCTGGGAAACAATCTCATTTCACTTGTCCTATTCTCAATTTCACTTCACTGTTAATCTCACTCTACGGAGGTGATTTTTGTCACCTCCCTTGAGGTGGAATCGGGAATAGGTCCAAAAAAGTGAAGTGAGCGTGAGAGTGAAATATATTTCATCGTGAAGTGACTCCCGTAATAAGCACCATGGACGTTGAAAGAGGCCTTGGTGTTTTTGAGCGCAGAATTTTGCGTTTGTGTTTGGCGCAAGATGCATCAACCATGAGTGTACTAGGTATACAAATCGGCGGATATAGTTAAGCGGATAAAACACGGCAGGTTGCAGTGAGCTGCACATGTAGATAGAATGCCGGAAGAACGACCAGCGAAGACTATATTCAGCAGAAATCCCGATGGAGGCCGTCGACTTCGAGGTTGGCCCCGCACTCGTTGAATGTGTGCTGTCGACAAGGATGCCCGCGAAATAGATTTTAAGGGAGATTGGAGGATAGCAGCCCGAGACCGAGTAACATGGCGACGTATTCTGGATTCGGCATTGGATCGATAAACGGTCTAGCGCCTTAAAGTAATGTAAGTAATTAGTAACGAAGACCAAAAGATAGATCCACGATTCCGGAGGGATCTGGGGGAGCTTTTGACCAAACTCCACAGATCTTTTGACCTTCCGCAGATCTTGAAATCGTTCCTGGATCGCTGTGGAAAGTCGATTGCTCATGACATTTTTGGATTGGTTACCAGTTTGTTGGTACTGGCGGCGATAGATATTAAGCGAACTAATTACTAAATTAGTAACTCTGCTACCTGGTGATTCCTTGGTAATGAATGCGAGGTCAATTGCTGACATTGAACGCGTGGAGTCATATCACCTACCTTTTTGATGTCTGCGTTAGTAAAATAAGCCAATCGTAAGGAAAATGTATGTGGAAATTTGACCTTAACACTTTTCTCTTATTTTCACCATGTAATGAGAAAACGGCTGTAATATTTTCCATAATTTATAATCCTATATTTTTCTGCTATCCAACGGAATATTATTTATTGAAATCGGTGAAGCTGTTTGAGAACTATTAGCATTTGAAAACATCCATACCGCCGACCAAAAACGTAGCATACACTTTTTACAGAATCTACTCTACTATACTGAAGAAAGACGTAGTCATAATTCAAAAAACCGGTTGAAGTATGTTGGCAAAATAAGGAAACAATGAAACAAAACAACGGGCAATAAAAATATCACCAGCTGAAGAATTGATCACCAAAGCAGTTTTATTAAGGCATTCCTCACGAAAAAAAGTAACAAAAATATTCGTACTACAGCCTAACACTAACAAGGCCTCCGTCCTATCTATCCTGTCTGTCTATTTGTGTGTTCAGTCTCTCCGCCTGTCTGCCAAAAAAGTAGAAATGTATTCTAGGGTAAGAAACGGCTTAAACAGTGGCGCCTATTTTTATCAATCGAAAAAACGTGCTTCAAACTCCCGAATTCTGATCATTATCATATCATTCAAAAAACATTAATTTCGTTGAGCGGGGGCCTAGTGTGGTTGGTAACGTCTCGGTCAACCACGCTCGACGCCTGGGTTCGAATCCCACCGCCGACATAGGTGTCGATGGTTGTGAGGTGGCGTGATCCACTCACAACCAACCCAACTGGTCTAGATTCAATCCTAGCCGACACCGGGAGATTTTCTGAGGCGAAAAATCTCTGGGATCACGCCTTCCATCGCATGAGGAAGTAAAGCCGTTGGCGCCGGTCCGTTAATAAACGGGTCGTGAATTAGGGTCCTGGGTGTGGAGTCGCCTCCCTGGGCGTCGGTGATTGGCCACAACAGTGGCGGAGCTAGACCGACGGAAAATAAACGAGAATAATAAAAAAAAAAAACATTACTTTACAAAAATCAACCAAAATTGCATCATTCGGGTTAATTACTGTTAAAGCTTGGTAAATCAGTTCTACAATCTAAAAACAAATGCTGACAGAGAGAAAGCTAGTAAACAAATGGATATACTTATGTTTGAATGAACTCTTACACATTTCGAATATTTTGTCTCAATACACTAGAGGCTTCATAAGCTGCTTAAAATAGGATCTCTACCCTACATTGCAATGGCATGGGCAAACATACTTCCATTCGATTTGTTTCCTATTGCTTTATTCAACGGGTTATTATTTGGGGTCCTAGTAATTTGTTTTCAGTTGCCTTCGAGACTAGTTGTGACATTCCTCATGGTGCTCTGGTAGTACTTTTTGCTAAGTGCAATTATACTGTCTTCCACTCGAACATATGTAGATTTCTGCTGTCGGTCATGACGGTAAGGTTAATGTAGGTTTAGGTATCACCACCGCATGTTTACAGTTCTGTGGCCACATGGCAACCCTTACTTTCAGACGCCTACTGTCAAAAGCCGTTCCTAGGAGCCATACGCTTTGATTATACTCTGTGATTATACTGATGTCCGTTCCCCGGTTGGCATCACTAGAAGGTTGTGAGTGTCGCAATAAAATTCCTTCTGGTTGTCATCAGAACCCACATTTAGGGTCAATATTGACCGGCATGCAAGGATTTGATGAAGCAATGCAACGAATATCGTTTGCCTATCCAAGTTGCTCTATTTGCATTCGTTATTTTGCATACCTTCCTTAACTCGGGCTACTGATAAATAGCAGTGAATATACGGGTACAGAATGCTTTGTTTAAGTTTATATGATTTTCATTTCTGTATGTTCATGATACAAAATACGCATAAAAAACTCGTAACCAGTGTAATCTAGCTCAACAATAAGTACCGCCCTACAATATTAAGTTACGCAATATAGGCACAATAGGGTCCTAAAATTTTAAACGATTTTCTGATTTTTATGTATCAGCTAAATGAGTGAAATTTTCTGAGCAAAACTTTATTTTCAAAAAAAGTTTATTGTTGTCCTTCGATTTTTAAATGAAGAATAAAAAACTGCTCGAAATGTCTTGAATGACACTTCGCCCATATACCGTACATATGCTAACTGTTATTTAAGGCATTTCTAGCAGCTTCTTTATTCTATATTTAAACATCGAAGGATAACGATAAACATTTTTCAAAATCACTTTTTGCTCAAAAAACGCATCTTTTTCAAATGACTTTTATAAACTGGTATAGCTTTAGAACCCAATTCACAACTCGCGAGTAAAACTGTACTCGAATAACGAATTAAAATTGTGATATTATCTATCCAGTTGACAATTGGTGTTCTCAACCAGCGATAATCGATTTTTCTCTCATGTCGTACATTATTGTATATTATAGTATAGTGTACGACGTTAGGTATAATATACGGCATGGCAGAAAACTCGATTGCCGCGAGTCGAGAAAGTCGGTTTACAACTGGGGCGACAATAATTAACAGTCTGTACGCTACATCTGTACTAGAGTTTCTCCGTTGCTCCACAATGGTTTTGAATTCTCATTTAAATTTCAATTTCCATTGGCTGTAGTGGTTGACACTAACTAGAAGGCTGTCTTTATTATGAACAATAATGAGTGAGTTCCACCACACTGGTAGATAGATTGTACACTGCAACTGCCTCATGCAAAAATGTAATTTGTTTTGTTGCCTGCGTACAGTTGCAGCACTTGCTGTGAAATTACTTTTTTTGCAGCCGGCGGCAAACAACGCCAGCCATTAGCGAACCAGAACGGCGAAATGTATTATGATTATTATTATTTTCATATTGTACAAGGTGCAGAAGGTTACCACCACAGTAAGATGCATTTCTAGCTATTTAGAAGAGTGACCCAAACCGGCCAACAGGAGTCTTGTGAAACACTAATTAAGTGGTGCGGTGCTCGATGCAGTATAAACGGATATTTTGCGAGAGGAAGACACTCGCTAATCAATTGTCATAAAAGGGTGGTATCCAAAATACGACAGCATGGTTGACGTAGGACTACGTAAATTATTACCCATAAAGCTCAAACTAGCCAAAAATGAAAGATTATAACGTTTTAACCAATCCTGTGAATGTTGGTGATTCAAGCGAAGACAGAAGTGCGGTCTTTTGACGCACTTCTATCTTTGCTAGGTGCACCAAAACTCACAATAATGGTCAAAAAGCTATAATCTTCATTTTTTCCAAATTGAGGTTTAGGGCAATTCTTTTTGTCGACCGATGGTCGGTGGTTCATCAAACTCTTTAGTCATATTTGGGGTGGTCCTAATAAGAATTGTTTTTATTGCTATTGTGGACAAAATGATAATGGCTGCTTTCAAAACCGATAGTCACTCACAGTAGAAACAGTCTGGCTTCATTTAGGAGAATTTCTCACCCTTAATTCAAGATATTATTAAAAAATAGGAAAGACGGTTATAGTTGAACTTCACAGCATTTCTGTAATGTAATATTTCGTGGGCGAGGGTGTTGCACTCCTGGTTTCTGCTTTCATCCTACACGCGAAATATTATTCTGTCTTTCTCCCAAGCACAACATGATACAACGTGTTATTTTGTTGCGCGGCTGAGTGCTCCATCGGTTTAATTCCACTGTTTGCCAACCGTCAAGAACAGAAAACGAACTTGTGATTGGTTAGCCGCTGCTTTCCAAATAGTAAACTAAAACATTTTTTCACTGATTTGCAATTGAAAAAACGTGACCTTTTGATTAAAACATTAGTATTCAAGATTTGTTTAGTAAAAGTAACAATGAATGGATACAGAACGGAACATGGCAAATATTACTCTATACTACACTATTAAGTCTCAGTTAGAGGAGTAAGCTGATTGAATACTGAAAAATTATCGCTAAAAAGATTGATTTCAAATTTAACTTTTTGTTTATTTACTATGGAACAGATGTGTCAACTATTACACCACAAATTAAGGGCAATTTTGGATCAAGAAATTGACGTTTAAAATCCGTTCATTGCTAGTAAACGAATAAACATGTTAAGAGGGCACATTTTTGCTACACGTTCCGCATGAATAAGACGTAGTCCTACGTAAAAAAAAACTTTTCAAAACTAAAATAAAATGAATGTGAATTAGAAATATTACCCGTAAGGTGTGTTACTGAGACTTTCCATTTAAGGCTTGTGAATTGAAGTTTTACATTTACTCGTTTAGAATCTGTGACTCCGTGTATTTTTTTTTGACGTAGGACTCTACATTTCATTTTCTATACAAGAGTACATTTTGTAAAATTGAAAATGAAACTGGCAAATGTTGCGTCAAATTTCAAACGATTATAGCAAGCGAACGACTTAATGCATCTTAGTCATCTATATGTCATTGGATAAATGAAATGTGTGACAATTGTTTGATATAATGTTTGACATTGTTGCTATACTGCATAATGGTTAATATAGGTGAAAAAAGTTCCAAGGTTATACACTTTCTTCGCTATTGCCTTGCTTCCCGAGCACGGGTAACAATAACATGGACGGAATAAATTCCACTGCCTACACAAAGTGTTTTGTTTCATTTCTCATTCTCGAGTCTGCGTCGTCGCCCCGCCTAGATTGCAGAAATTCTACTCTCAACTCGATACAAATGGTCGCGTCTATAATATTCAATTTCTTTCTTGTTCGTCACACGGCACAGTGCGTGGAGCCATAGACGTTTTTCTTTCTTTTTTATTTGGATGCACCAAGTACCTAGAAGTGTTCACAGATATCTCTTGGGTTGTGAACAAGTATTGGTGAGCTTTGGGAAGCATCACAAATACTAATACAAGCATAGCAAGCGTTAGCGTTCAGAGCAATCATTAGTTTCACATTTCGTGCTAAATTGTCGCGCGTCTTCTAAACGTTGGTAAAACTTAATTACTTCGTGTATTCCAATAACACAAAATGGAAAATAACAATCAAGGTTAGTGCAATATATTTCATTGATAGAGAGACTTGGTTTCGATTGCGTGTATGATTAATCGGTATGATGAGTTGGTGAAGGTATTAATCCTTAAAAAAACGCGAACTCAAACTTTCGTTAGCGTTTTAAAAAAAGTTCCACCGAGTTACTCTCCAAAACATACATCAAAAGTTTGCTTGAAGTGTCCTCTACAAAATATATAAAATTTAGCTGCAACTTCCTGCAACTCTGAGAGATTTTTTATTTTTCGTATGTCAATGCCGATCGCTCGTGAAGCGCCAGATATTTGAAAACTGGTTTAACTGCAATGCAAGCAAAAGAACACCATGTTTATTTCGTTATTGTCTCTACCAGAAGACACAATTGAGCATGTTTATGAAAATTTGCACAAGTTTTCTGCTGTATATTGTCCGAAATTGAACTCGAAATGGGAGAAATGCAATAGAATAAAAAAGTATTTTATGAAAAAGCATGAAATTTTGTTGGAGTCACCGCTTGCTCTTCCTCGATTCGGTGTGAATGATAATTATGAATACAATCACATTTCTTCTCGTGAGCGTCCTCAGAAACTTCTTGAAAGCTGCTCAACCAGAATTAAGAAACGGCGAGTTGCAGAGCTCGTTGAAAATAACTCCCCAAAAGAATTAGTATTTGCTGCTACCGTTTCGAACAACTATTCCAATTCGTCTTAAGATGACCCAAAACTTGACGTGATAATATAATATGCATCATGAAGAATTTTAAATTGTTTGTTACTCTGGTGATTGAATATACAAAAAATAATAAAAATTATACGTAAAAGAATACCTAAAAAAATCTTTTTTTTTTGTTATAATTGCGCATAAGTCACTTTTGCAATTATGTAAACGTAAGTAAAACATAAAAACCGCAGTTTTCGTTGCAATGTACAACTTTTACAAAGAGACTAACGGTTTCTGGTATAGGATGAGTGCGTTGGCGTTTGGAACAGTTTTGTGATTAGGTGTATCACATAAGACTTTCATACATTTGGTAGCTCTGAAGATAACGAACAACTTTCCTTGTTACATCAACATGTTTTATCGACAAAATCGTGTAGTTTTGATTTTTGTCCCGTCTTACCCTACATTCAACGCACTGTGCACGGTAGCGAGTAGAGCCTACGCGACATTAGGAACAGAGAACTGATTACAAGTCAACTATCAAGGACTGCGGAACACACTACCTTTATTCTGCGTTCAACAGCAGGAGGTACCACCGTATGCTGTAGGATATTTTCCTGGTCCAGCTACCATAGAGCACAGGGGAGAGCAAGTTTATTATGTGCGACCAAGGACAATATTCAATGCTACTAGTGGGGCGAGCATCAGCGTTCTGTAGCACGCATTTCTAGTTGAAAATTATGCAATCGGTTCCTTTCAGAACTATGAATGGCTGAAGATAAAAGTTATGAGAATTTTCGCATTTGCTACTACTAGTTTAAAGTTTTCATGTATTTCGACCGAGGTATCAAAGGGAAAGTGTTGCCTATGAACAGTTTTTCGCAGTAACATATAACCCTTATTTTTACCCTTTTTCACTGGGAAATTGAATGATTTTCCGGTTAAATTTTTCCTTTGTACCCAACCGGACACCGTTATTGGTCCGATATCGATAACGCAAATTATTTGATCTAGAACCAGGGTAATTTTTGCAAAAAGAGCACAAACTTTCATTTGGTGCTCATGACAATCATTCAGTAGTATCGAAGGTGTTTTGTTTCGTTTCTCATTCTCGAGTCTGCGTCGCTCCGCCTACATTGCAAAAATCTACGCTCAACTCGATACCAAAGATTGCGTGTAAAAAACTTAACTTCATTCTTGTTCTTAGCATGATAGCAAGTGGAGCCCTTAAAACTGTTGGAGATACACGGTGTAAAACAGGCGTAGTGTAATATGTTAGGGGGCATCCATAAATGACGTTGCATTCGAGGAGTAGGGAGGGGGGTTGCAGTTTTGTGACAAAATTTTACGAGGGAGAGGGTGGAGGGTCAAGCCAAGCTACGTAGCAAGAATAAAACTAAGAAAAAAATTGGATTTTTTCTAGTTTTTCTCTTTTATCACTGTCTTGTTTGTTTAGGGTTATTTTTAATACTTTCTCGTCTTTTCTTGTTTATTTTTGATACAAGGTAAGTTTTTGACAATAAAATTTGCAAAAAAATGTCATGGAGAGGGGGGTTGTTATCAAGCTACGTAATTATCTAGAGGGGGTCTGATTTTGTAACGAAATGCTACGATGGGGGAGAGGGAGGGGGGTAAAAAAAACCTTAAACAAGAGTTCAAATCAATATATATGTATATATATTTATCCTACGTCACCAATTCATACAAACCCTAAGGCTGTATACCTTGTAGTATTTTAAATTAGAATTGAAAATGTTTCAACTTTTTAAAACTTTGTTGAGAGTTGAGATTGGAAGAACATTCATACATTTTGACATGTTGTCACTTTGGCGTTCTGATATTTTATAATTTCGATATTGACAGTTAACAGTATAATAGTAACACGTTCTGTTGACACGATGACATGATGACATGATGACATGATGACATGATGTCATGATGACATGATGACATGATGACATGATGACATGATGACATGATGACATGATGACATGAGGACATGATGACATGATGACATGATGACATGATGACATGATGACATGATGACATGATGACATGATGACATGATGACATGATGACATGATGACATGATGACATGATGACATGATGACATGATGACATGATGACATGATGACATGATGACAAGATGACATGATGACATGATGACATGATGGCCTAATGACATGATAGCATGATGGCATGATGACATGATTGCATGATGACAAGATGGTATGATGGCATGTTGCATGATTGCATGATGACATGATGGTATGATGGCATGTTGCATGATTGCATGATGGCATGATGACATGATAGCATGATGGCATGATGGCATGATGGCATGATAGCATGATGGCATGATGATATGACATTATGACGTTATGCCTTTTTGATATTATGAATTTATGACGAGGGTCAGATTAACGTCTAGAGGGGCCAGGGCAGGTGTTTTCGGAGGGTACTTTTCCCTAGGAAGATTCAAAGGTAAAAAAAATATGTAATTGTTTTCGATAGCGTTTATTGTTATACATTTAAGGTATATCAAAGTATAAACATAAATGTATACAGAAAGTTATGCCTAAAAAAATCATATTACACTGGCTTCGAATTGTTGAATGCCAGACTTTCATGATCTTGATAACTTGAAGGCCCCCTAATCGAAGAGCCCCGGGCTCATTCGCAAAATCCAGGCTTGATTATGACATTTCAAGAACTTAAATGTTGATATAGAACTGCGTCTTTCTTTAGCCTACCACATCGTGGTGTAAATTAAAAATCTATTAACGGTAAGGAGACGAAATTTGTCGCTTTTTAAATGTTCACAAGTCAGTTTTGTAATAAGGCAGTTTTGTTTTTTGATTTCCTTCATTTTTGCAGCAATCGTTTTGAAAATTATATACGCATCCACCGACATGCGGAAAATCTTTATTTGTTCATGCGAACTATCATACTACTAAAACCTGTTAAGCCTTAATATTTACATTAATCTATTCAGTACCCAAATTGGCAGTATTGATTACTGGTTGCACTGTTTCAACGAGTGCAACCTTATGAAAAATATAACCAATACTAGTACAAATCAACACGACGATACTAAATTTTTGAGTGTAGTAGTTTGGAGCTGCCAAATACATTGAAAAAACGCTAGAGCATGACTTGCGTTATGCCCAACACGCAATCATTGTACTGGTTTCAAACTACATCATCAATTGCGCTAAAAACGCACAATTTGTACCATCCAACTTTTGCGTGCACTTGCTCAATATAGGCATCGTCCTAGTAAGATATTATTGAACGAATAAAGTTCACTGCCTCATTGGAAGAAGTCATCCAAACATCTAATGGCTGCATTTTGAGATCCCACAAACTGGTTCTGGTCCTATGAAAGGTTTCATTGATTCATTTCTTGAAAACAGACCAACTCTTCCATTCCATTCGAAACCACAATATCCAGGTACCAAGAATAGGTTCACTTTACTATTTCTGGTCGCCTGCTTTAGTAATTGATTGTAACTCCAAACCAATTTTGAAAAACGGGAAGCGGATTTCCGAGCAGCTTGGCTATCCAAGAATATACATATATTTGAATTTGCAATTATTGCCTGTATTTCTGCTTGAAATACATTTGGCCATTCACCCATCGGTATTGATAGGTTGACTCCGGGACCTGTCACCCCGGCCTAAACTTTATTGTTCAGCTTGGAACCATCCGAGAGAAAACTAGTGAGCCTGGTTGAATGCTAGGCTCTCATTCAGTGCGACTTGGCTCAATGACTTGGAATAGTCGTTCAAAGTTATACTTTCTATCCATCTAGTCTTCATGAGTTAACAGTGATCTTGAAGTTTTTGAGAATACTGAGGTGTACCCTAAGCAGGCTTAGAAATGGTCACGGTCGAACCACTTTTTACTGCGATAGTCGTCTTCTTCTTCTCCGACGCTCGCAAGGCTCTCTGTCTTAATAATACAGTCTTGAATGAACAGGTCAAACGAGCACCGCCACCACGACGTTTTTTTCCTCAAACGTATTTTAACATTTTTTCTAGAAATGAAAATTACGCACGTTGGGTGCGGATATACCGGAAATTATTTATATAATTGTGCTTGTAATAATATTTATCAACATAAATAGAACGAAGTAGACAGAAATAGGCCGAAATAACATCGCCAAACGAATGGCAGTGTGAATCTCTTTGATGCGCGAGTGTCGAATGACCATCTTTTTCTTTGTTTGAGAGGCGACGGTTGTTTTACATTTACGTTGTTTGTTTGTCGACTGTAGCGGTTAATTTTGTAGATTTATCGGCTTAATCAGTCCGTGTATAGAAGCAAAAACGATTTTTTTGTTTCTTAATCCGACAGTTTCGGTGAAAAAGGTGAAATAAAGTCACCGAAACTGTCGGATTAAGAAACAAAAAATCGTTTTTGCTTCTATACGCGGACTAATCAAGCCGATAAATTTACATTTACGAGCGAAAGCCGACTGTGATGCACGATGAAGAAGCGAGATCAAATGAAAATGCTGACCGTTTCGAAGCCTGACCCTAAGGTCATCATTCGTTGTTATTCTCATTTACGTTTAGCTGGCAACCTTTAGTACAGCAGTGACAAACCTCGTCAAGGCTTCCGATCACAGACATATATTTCGTATATTTCGTACTTCAGCACGGAGCAAAACGAGCAAATTGTCTCTCACTCCAAGTAGTGCAGTATTATTTTAAGGTGTTATATTATTCTCTCAATAGACTTCCAGCGTTTATTTAATGAAAAGTTTCTTTATTTGAGCATACAACAGTAAACTTTATGACTCATCAACGAAACACTCTCAACAATGCATGTGTTAATAGTATGCGTAGTTCTACGTCCGTTATGCGGTCTTGTTTAGGATACAACTTCGCATTTCGACATTTTGACAATTTTGCATTTTTAAATTTTGACATTTTGGCATTTAAACACATTATGGGATTGTGAAATTTGATGCGCTCGAATAAAGGGTGAGTAGATTTGTTAATTTTTTTCAAAATCAGTTATGTAACTGTCCCAAGTAGCGCCCCCTCCCCCCTATGTAATAATAGGCAACGCAAATTCAACCATAGATAATCGTTTTCAGTGACAATCTCGTCTATAATACAATACACGCGCAACAATCGACCCTATGATGCAAATCTTAATCCCCGTAGACTCCGTTCCAGTTTTGTCTCTTTGTTTCGATACCGTTTTGTGCTCAACAGCGTTTAGCTCAATCTTTGTTCGACCCGTAGTTCCGTTGGGGGGAAACATACCAAGTCAAAAAAAAAAACATCCATTATTATCATTGTAACGCTTTCATCAACAGGCTTCGCCGCAAAATAGAATTCAGACAGGTTGGCATCCCGTCTGGCCCAAATCAAAAGGTCAAGCACGTATTGACCAGCATCTGTGCCGGGGAGGATCAGTCAAACGTCACCATCAAAGGTGAAAAGAAAAGAAAAGTTTACGAAACTTGCTCGGTTATCTGTTCTTACATGTGTATGTGAAAATGTGGGAACGATTTTGGGTTTTTATACAATTTAGCTCAAAAAGATACTAACAATAGCTGCGAATCACGCAGCTATGAAGTGGCTGGAAGATTACGTTCAATTTTCTCGTTTCGTTGGCGATCCGAACCTACTACAATGAAGCTGTTGAAAATGAGAGAAATGTTGTGCCAAACTGGAAATGGGAAAAGTTTGTTATACTTCCTATGGGTTGGGGGATGGGCTCCCTAACACTGGTAAAGCCAACACAAATGGTAACGGTTCGGTTATCGTGTTTCGAAAACATGCCTGTTTGATAGCAGAAGTATTATATTCCCAAAATGCTACTGCGTACTTGACCGGTTCCAGCATGTGGATGTGGGTCGGTAAACTTTTTGTGAAACAGGGATCACCGCAGAAGTGACTGGATTTTATACTCCTGTGGCGCGCTACGGCAGAGGGCATCATAGTTCACAGGCAATTCCGGATAGAAGTGTATAAGCGCCGCCAACGGATGGAAGCTAGAGTGCAATAACAGCACGGGAAACCATCGGACTGCACTGCACTAATAGCCAGCGAACAACAAAACTGTTACGATTCAACTGTAGCATATCGATCTGGTCTTTTACATTAAAGCTTTGCAACGTAAAATACTGCTATGATTTAGGTACCAGATTTTTATCAAATATTTGAGCTAACAACGTTTTGATTTTGTGGCACTAAATAATTTTTTTGTGAAATTTAATCATATCGTCATGATTATTAACTAAAATCATTTTATTATATAATCTAGTGTCTCCCAGACGATCTCGAGGTACGACGTTGGCCTCACAAGCCAGTCGTCGTGGGTTCGAGTCTCGGCTCGGGAAAGACTATTAGTGTCAGTAGGGTCGTAGCGCTAGCCCCGCAATTGCCCTGTACACTAAAACAGCTGGCTGCGAAGTCTTTGTATGAATAAAACAGCAGGTCGAGTTCCAAATCGGAATGTAGCACACCAAGGCTTTGCTGTTTGTTATTTGAAGTCCCCATTGATTTCATCGCCCACTGTTAACACACAGATAGCAACCCTTGCGGTATTTCATGTTAAGGCTGTGCACAATTTCTTAGAATTTCATATGATTGTGGAACAAATAACAAATGTGGAAACTTTCGACATCTCTAAATTTATTTAGATTTTCACTCACATACCGTAACCAAATCCGAGGCCTTATATCTCTTCGTTTCGTTTCGACGCTCAAAAATTAGATTTCGCACAGCCCTATTTTGTACGATGTTTTCCCGGTGCACTTGTAATTGCAAATAATTATTATTAGATATTTTCAGCGACGAAGTTTTATTATTAGCAACAATCGAGAAACAACCCGATCGGTGGTTCGGAATTCAAATATTCACTACCCGGAAATCAAATCAATTTGAATTCAACGTAATGAAATAAAATTTCGATTAAATTTTATAAAATTTGTTGGTCGGAAATTTCACCCGATTTGTCAATAGCCCACACAGATTTGTAATAATTTACCAACCAATTTTTTTTGGCTTACTTCAACATTAATAGGAATTGGTACTGCCTTTTTTTACCAACATATTGCCGTGGATATGAAATAAAATGGATTTTACAACAATTCACTGCGTTGCATTGCTAATTCAGTATCGTAACAAACATTATTCATTTCGCATATGCATAGCGAAGAATCTGCCGCATAAATTATTTGAAAAATTTACTTTGAATGTTGATTTCAGGAAACGTGCCGGATGAGTGGCCTGGGAGAGAATGCAATGATCATGCTGGGGTTGGAATTATAGCCCTTGTGGGAATTAGAACGATTGTAACCAGCCTTGTATGAGTAATTCGCACGTCAGCACTTAACCCAACCATAAATCGTAAAAATTACATGCAATGCCTTCCTGGAAGTGGAAATGTAACTTAGGTTCTACTTATTTTTAGTATCATCCAATATATCTGCGTTATCAAATTATATTCCATTATACGTACTATCATCTTCTTAGTTCAACACGCGTTAGAGAAATTCCAAGAGAATAAACAACATGGCGGAATCGTAGAATCATCAACGTTTGTTATAAATTTATTAAGTGGCTCTTAGATAGGATCTCTTGACTTGATATAACGTACAATTTAACTCGGTCCTAAGTAACAATCTGACAGTTTTTCTTCACCGCGTAAAATTTACAAGGGAAATAATTAAAAGTGTTATGATCAAAACTTGTTTAACTTGAAGTATTGAAAACACTTTTCATTTGTAGATGTGTGTAGCATCATACCAACTACAATTTGATTTTTAGATTCTTTGTTCAGTTGTGAATCGAGATAGGAGGAGCAACGCGTCAAAATTGTAGAGGTGCGTTGCGAACTGTTGAACCGAGAACATTTGCAAACAGTTTAAAAGACTGGACCGGGGAAAATCAATCGGCGGAGGCTACAGAACCCTAACCTCTTCATCCGAGATATTGCAAACCAGTTGAAAAAATTGTCTGGAAGGCTGTTAATTTACAGGTAGGTGTTGACTTCAAATCGTGACAATAAGCAAAACAAGTTGCTGATAAAGTTCTATTGCGTGGTACAGGATGATGAAACCTATGTATGTGTCAAGACAGACATTTTGAAAACCTTCCGGGACATGAAAATTATAAGGTAACTGGGAATGGAAAGGTGGAAGAGCTTGATTGTATAAACTCGATATAACAGGTTATTTTGATGGAAATCCCACTGACGCCGTTACCTTGGAAGTGTTGGCAGAAAAATTGATTTTCAGCATTGGATTCTACATATTCAATTTTGAACAGCTATAGCTTTTTCTAGGGACATCCTAGGTTTTCAGTGTCTTCGGCAAATTTGTCAAGGTGACATCCGTAAAGTACGTCACGCATATAGGGGGGAGAGGGGGTTCAGAAAATCGTGACGATTTGGTTTTACGTTACGTGACGTCACATGAAAAATATTTAAAAATAAAAAAAATGACTGGAAAAATTGTTTAGTTTACCACCTTTTTATACACAATCTTTTGATATAACCTGAAACAAATTAGACGAAAACAATAACATCAAATTCTTCCGAAACTGGTTGCTTCAAGGCATCAGCAGAAAGTCCTGATTCCTCAAATGGTTTTGACGCAGTGTGGCCACATTTTCATTTGTACTGGAAGCTGCAAAAATCAATGGATCCTTTGTACTATCTTCGACAAAAATCTGTACCAAAATCATTGTACGTTACCGAGTCTGTTACAAAGTTTCGGTTAATCTCAAAAATCTGTAAACTGTACGGTATCGAAAAAACGAAAAAATCTGTACGATTCCAAAAAAATTTGTACCATGGTCTGACGAGCTTTAAAATCCGTGGAATTCCGATTCACTCAAAAATCTGGATTTTTCAGTTTCGACCTAAAACAGGTCATTTTAATAGTTTTGAAGTGAATCGGAGAGGGTCGTTGCATTTGCCTGATCATTTGTCATGGAATGACCCATATATATTGATTTTAGCGCTTGTTTAACATATTTCACTACGCCTGTGTATCTCCAACAGTTATAAGAGCTCTAGATGCTATCGTGTTAAAAACAAGAATGAAGTTGAATTTTCTACACGAAATCTTTTGTATCGAGTTGAGTGTAGATTTTTGCAATGTAGGCGGAGCGACGCAGACTCGAGAATGAGAAACGAAAAAAAAGTGAAAAGTGAGTGATTCTTATGAGCACCAAAGGAAATTTTTTGCTTTCTTGATGCGAAAATTACTCTGGTTGTAGATTTAATAATTTGCGTTATCGATATTGAACCGAGAACAATGTTCGACTGGATACATAGGAACAATTGAACCGAAAAATCACTCGCTTTCGCAGTGAAATACTTGATATAAGGGTTATATTTTACAAATACACGACAAACTGTTCATAGACAACTCTGCCGTTTTTCTTTAGTTTATTGTGAAAATGATTATAGTGAAATACATGAAAATTTTACATAAGGTTGTAGAAGTTGGGAAAATTTCCAGAGCTCTTCAACAATTCATAGTTTGAAAAGTACCGATTGCATGATTTTCAACTAGGAATGCGTGCTACAGCACACTGATGATCGCACCCCCGGTAGCATTGAATATTGTCCTTGGCCGCACATAATAAATTTGCTCTTCGCTCTGCCTTCCGGTAGCTGTGCCAGCAAAATAGTCTACATCATACGATGGTACCTGTTGCTGGTGTTCGACAGTGCCTGATAGTTGACTCGCAGTTCACTCTCCTTCCCTAATATCGCGTACCTCTAACAGCTATACTGCTCCACTCGCTACGAACATGAATGAAGTTGAATTTTCTACACGCAGTCATTTGTATCGAGTTGAGAGTAGATTTTTGCAATATAGGCGAAGCGACGCAGACTCAAGAATGCGAAACGCAAGAAAACACTTTGTCGAGTTGAAATAGTTAATATATGTAGGCAATGGAATTTATTCCGCCCATGTTATTGTTATCGGTGCTCGGAAAGCGGGCAAAAGCAGGGAAAGTGTAAAAAACAAGCTCGACCTTGGAAATTACCACCCATTTTCACCATTAGGCAGTAGAACAACAATGTTAAACATTATATCAAACAACTGTCATACATTTTATCTATCCACCGACACATAAATGACTGAGATGCATTGAGTCGTGCGCTTGCTATAATCGTTTGAAATTTAACGCAAATGTTGCCAGTTTCCTTCTAAATCTTACAAAATGTACTCTAGTATAGAAAGCGAAGACGTAGTCCTGCGTCAAAAGTAGGTTTTCTCATCCAAATTTTCATACAAAATTGAAATGCAATGCGCCAAGTGGTGCCAGAATCAATCGAGTTCCAATAAGTTCAGTATTGTTTGGGGCTTCGAGTGAAAACCAAAATAACTTGGTTCTGGAAAATCGATCACTTTGCCTCGCCCTAAAATATATAACGTGTATGGATAGCTATAGCGTGTGATATGATTTGTTTAGCCAATGATCATGAATAACGTAATTTTTCATTCAAGTCCTAATAGATATTAAAAAAATAATTTTGAAATAGAATTACTTCTCTGAGAAGCACAGGCGGTGTAAAAAAAAATCTTTAAACAACAAAACAGGGGGAATTATTAAATTTAAAATCCTATGAGTCGCTTAGTTTTCAACGGATTTTTTAATTTTGCAACAATCAATTGAGAAATATCTACGCATCCGCCGAAATGCAGATATTTTTATTTTAACTATTGTACTATTGAAAATTTTTAAGTCTTGTTCGCAGATTTTGTTAACCGTTAACGCACTATTTGCGCTATTTGCGCACCTCCTCGTAGCCATTCCCGAAATCATAATAACTCAGTGCAACTGGATACAAAAGACAGCCATGAAACAATTCAACTTCATTCTTGTTCCCAATACGGCAGCGACTGAAACCACATAGCTACACATGGCTTCTGCTGTTGCTCATTGTCATCACACCAGTGCCGGCTGTAGAGGTAAACGTCATCTAAAGCAGAGAGCTGATCACCATCAAATTGATTAACCCCAATCGAGTGTAGCTCCAAACCAATTGCAAGTAATACATTAATATAAGACAGGCTGTCGTATTCTACGTTAACGGTTGTCTAGGAATGAGCTCTTTGAAACGTCACACCGATCAAACAAATCGTTCTGGCTCTAAAGGTAATCATCAATAAAACTACATAAAACCTTCTCACATATTAGTAATGATTCGAAAAACATTACTAATAGCACGAAATGACATTGTAAGCCCATCGAAACATCTGTGCAAAGTTTTAGCCAGATCAGAGAAGGTCGATTATAATGGTTGCCCGTTTTTTGTATAATTGCAAAAATGCGGCCCAACATGTTGCTACTGCTGCCTATCTAACACGCTGATGGTCGTCTTCGGCACGCAACGAATAAAGATCAGCACCACACAGCAAATATCTCTCTCATTGCTTTGTGCCTTTCTCCTGTATTTTTGATTATTCTGGTATCGATCGTCTTACGAAGTGATAGGAGAATGTATTTTCTAAAATTAACGTTGCTGTTACGTGCTTTAACGAGTGACAACCAGAGCCTGACAAAGGGGCTTATTACGGATGTCACCTCACGGTGAGAACGAAGGGAAAAAATCTCACGGTGAAAAAAGACGCGTGCAAATCAAATGGGAATCACTTTCACTGTGCCTATTACGATTGTCATTTCACCGTGAAGTGACTCCCGTAATAAGCCCCAAAGTCATTTTCAATTGACAACTATCAGGTTATAGTGACGCATTGACCCGCCGCTTTCAATTGAAAAGCTTTTGTATGATTTTCGAGCACTTTGTGAGTCACATGAAACCCAATCGAAAGCTCTTGCTTTGATTTTGAAAACTGAAGGGCTTGAAATAGATATCGATGCTTTTCAATTGAAGCGGAGATTATCACCATCACTCTCATCTGACGACTCTCAATCGAAAATGACAATGAGTGCTGACGGAGACAGGAGGCTTCAATACAGTACTTCACGCATCTTTAGGGAAGAGGGAGAAAAGATGACTCTCTACCTACCTCATTCCAACGTTTTACGTCGAATGCATTCTTCAAAAGGGGCTTTTTAGATTTCTGGAACCGTCAGTAAACGGTCAGATTTAAGATAATTATGAAAGTGTGACTACGTCGACATTTGGAGATAGCAAATTAAAAAGGTTCGCCTTACGCTATTGGACAATAAACAGTAAATAATAATAATAAAAAATCACAGGAGGGTTGTGTGCCAAGTCACGACCGCAAGGATGAAGTAGAATACTTTTACAAGAAAACCCGACTGCTTGCGTGTCAGTCATTTTTCAATTTGTTGTTCAATTCAATATCGGATAAGATACCGATCACATCTTGGCTTGGCGATCACTGACAGTGCGAATAAAGTATTTCTTGTGTTAAAATAAACAGTGAAAAGCTGATTTAACACTCAAAACTAGACGGCTCATGTGTTGTCAAAATGAGTTAACTTTTCATTGAATGCATTTACTAGTGCCCGCTATTGCACAGAGACTGCATTTCACTAAAGTGCCTCACTGCATCAGCTGCTATCGATGCTAAACCCGCTGTAACTGCTACGCTATTCGTAGCCATGCTAATGCTCCGCTGTCCCTGCATCAGCTGGCCCAGCTGCTATCGATGCTGAGATCCGCTGCAACTAGTGCACTATCCATTGCCATGCCACAGCTGTGGCCGCTATCCGCCTGGTATCCACTGCACTGCTACTGCTAAGGGGAGACTGCTATTGTCGCTGTCTAGAACTATTATGAGCGGCTTCGATTTGATTTCTTTTGAAGGGACTTTAACCCCAAACGGTCATTCGTCCCTATGAGCGGCTTCGACTGAAACAGGCTCTTATATAGGGATGAAAAACCTATCGAGAGTAGTAGGAAATCAATGATAACTATCGATAGCCATTTCAGTCGATAATTCCCATCCTTACTCTTATAGAGACAAATAGCAAATTTAAAATGGCAAGGTCTATGATTCTGTCGACCGTACTTGGGAAGCAATCATATTAACGACTAATCAGATCAGTCGAATTTTGCGCTTCAACAAGGATTGACCATTCTCAATAATATAGATGCTTGTCATAATTTGGACTTGATAATTTTTCAATTTTAATTGTGCGAAAAATTATTTTTTATGCTGATAATGAAAGCTTTTCGGATGTTGTACTCATGACTGAAGGAAAAGATAATTCAGTACGTTCTGAGACACGGAGATGAAACCAAATTTGTATCTGTTCCAAATTTCTTGAAAGTGTAAATTGATTTAAGAGCTAATATTAACTCTTCAATTAGGTTTTTATTTCATCCTAAAAAGGACAATTTGTTGTTTAATTCAATGTTTGATAAGATGCCGATCACATCTTTGCGTTATCACTGGCAGTGCAAATAAAGTATTCCTTGGGGGAATTAAACACTGAAAAGCTTTCCAGCATGTTTTTTTTTTTCATTGGATGCATTTGCTAGTCTGCCTGCTATCGCTCAGACACAGCATTTCACTAAAATGCCACACTGTATCAGCTGGCCCTGCTTATATTGATGCTGAGACCAACGTCAACCGCTGCGCTATCCCCGTTGCCACAGTAGTGGACGCTTCCGTTGCCATTGGTATCCGCTGCCCTGCATCACCTGGTCCTGCTATCGATGCTGAGACGCGCTCCGCTATCCGTTGCCATACCACAGCTGTGGCCGTTGTCCGCTGCACTGCTACTGCTACTGCTGCTGTATCCACTGCTGCTGCTAAGGGAGGACTGCTGTTGTTGCAGTCTAGAATTATAATGAGCGGCTTCAGGTGAAACAGGCTCTTATATAGGCCAAATAGCACATTTCAAATGGCAAGGTCTATGATTTTGTCGACCGTGCTTGGGAAGCAATCATATAACGACCAATCAGAGGCCGAAGTTTGGGCTTGGGAAGCAATCATATAACGACCAATCAGGACCGAAGTTTTCGTTTTGACAAGGCTTGACTATATTCAATAGTACAATAGTTTGAAAAATAAAATTAAAATTATCTGCATTTGGGAAGAATCTTAGAAGATTTTCCAATCTATTGCTGCAAGAACGAAGGAAATCCATCGAATACTACACAGTAAAGAAAATTTACATTACTTTAAATGCACATGAATGGAGCATTGAAAACCACGTAATATTCCGTGTGGCATCAATTCACATGCAAAGTAAATGAATATATTGTGAATTTGCATGCATATTTATACTCGAAGTTTTAAGTTTATATTAATTAACGTACAAATTCACATGTCTTAAAACGATTCTGTATTGTACATTATTTACGGTGTGAAATTGTATATGTTTTACACTTTATGTGCTATAAATCGTTATGTGCTTTCATTTGTATTAGTTGTAAATTTCATTTTTTGGTACTGTGTAACCGATTTATTAGAATTTGAAATTGGACATATTTTCCACTTTTTTCGGTTTTAGATTTTCATTTCACATCCCTTTGTAGCCGAACTTCCTGAGAGAAGTAATCTACTACAAAAAAATATTGATAAGAACTTGCGTGACGTATTTATTGGATGCGATTGCCGTTCTAATTACGGCTTGCGGTATTCGAAAACTTTTATCAAACGACACGATGCGGTGGTAATTTCATTTGAGACGCTGAAGGAAAGAAAAGAGTCTTTCTCTCCATTACTCTCTCCGTCAATTGGAATAGTCATCAATTTCATTTGAAATGATCCGATGAACAACTGACGGAAATAAGAGAAAAAAGTGATTCGATGACAGTAGCCGAAAGGAATCAAGTGAAAATAAAACTGTTTAAATCGAAATGACAGCGCAAAATCAGTTTCATTGTTTTCTCTTGAAAATGTAGAGCCCTGATGACAACTAAAAATTTGGAATTTGTTTGAGGTACTCTTATTCCACACCACACACGCCCAAAGAGAAATGAGAGTATGTATACGTAAGGTCATTCTTTCATCCAGTATTTTTTGTTTTGTTTATGCATGCCCAGTTCTGTCCAAAATGGAGCCAAGGAGTGGAACCGCATTGTACAGTTCGTTATGAACCGCACAACAGTTTTGGCACGGTTCACGGTAAACCATTTTGAGAGCGAAAATCGTTCGGTTTCGATTGTGCATAATGTCCTGAATACCTTGTTGTGTGTTGGAATTAATATGGGCAGTTGTTCACGGATTAATTTTTTAACTTGACAAATAATATATCTGTATTAATTGCTTTTGTTATCACGTAAATGTAATTTGAAAAAAAAATCAAAATCCCCTTTTTTGTCAAGTTGAAAACATTGCTACGGTAGTTTGGCATATCTTTTAAGGCCTATAATTACACTGTACTTCATACAACCTCTAGTGCTGCATACTTTGTCTTCTACGTAGGGTGGTCGGTATTACCGACTTTTCGAAAAACCGGTATTTCGGTATTCATAAAAATAAAAACCGGTAAAACCGGTAAAAACCGGTATTTTCATTTTTTCGGATTTATGCAAATTAGGGGCGACTCGTGTTCTTTTAACCTACTTGTTCAACTACAAAAGTCTGAAAATCATAGTTTGGGGAAGTGATGACAATCATGTCCGCAAAAAACGCAAGTTATTCTCACTGTACTATTTAAAATAAAACTAAAAAATTTACATTAATTTTGATTTTGAATTTAATTTTTGCCCAGCGTCTCAGGTTGCATCTATGGACGTGTCACTGCATAACTATGGTTTGCATTTATGAGTACCTATGCTTTATTACGATCCAGATTTTTTTGTAAGATTTAGACCATTGCACATAGGAGTACGTAGAACAAAAACTTGGCCAAAATTTTTTTAATGAGTTTTCAGATAGCAAATCTAGAGAAACATTTCCAAAGGTCTATCTGCTTTGATCGATTTTTTGATCGGTCACTTTCATTCAATCACCGCAACTTATTAAACATCTTTTTTGACACGTTATTTGCACAAGTTGATAGCGGAGGGATTACTCTAGCATCTGAACAAAAAACACGCTTGGGAGAGTTACTTAAGCTAAACATTTCCAAAATGAAAAGACGTTTCGGAATAACGATGAAAGCAGATAGGACCTTTTGAAATGTTTATCATTTACATTGTTTATCATTTACATTTCTAATTTGTTTTAAAGTGGTTTTACCTCTATTAAACACTATTATCTCTATTTAGACATAAAAACTTATTATTAACAAGTTTTCGTCAAGTTAGATCATCATCACTCTGAAATTCGAAAAAAGTACAAATATAGTAAGAGCTTGTTCTGGTGAATACTTTTTTGCCAAAAATTGATTCTGCTACTTTTAAAGCGTTTTTTAAATCACTCGCTTCAAAAGGATATGAATATTTTGGAAACCACAGTGCTTCCAGTAGATCATTCAGTAGATCATTGAGTCATGTTAACTGCGTAACTCAACTAATCCAATGGTACATTTTCTCTTAGCTTTTGCGTTTTGCGTCTCTTGCTTCCAATCTTGCTGCAATCAATCCTTTCCTTGGCCGACTTGAATGTGAAGCTTCCGACCAACTTTACAATTTCATGATTAGGCTATACCAATTTTGTCATATTTCGAAACTGCCGATTTTATTTGAACTAAAGCGACTCCGTTGACGCTCAAGAATCACTTTAAAGCTATAATAACATGAGTAGAAGTTTATATTTTTCGTAGAACATTTTGTGACTTATTCATGGGCTCTAACTAATACCAAGGATATGATGGTTACTGTCGTTAGTAATCAATTCAGAAAATTTCAAGATGGGCTGCATACAATGTAGTAAGTATCAGAGAATGCAAAAAGGATCAATAGCACGAGGAACACTTAAATAATTTTTTTCGTATTTTGGCCAGCTTTTTGACTGAAATACTCCTATGTGCACTGCGACCATTGTTTTGATTTCTTGTGGTATACGATCCACATACATTTAACAGTGTTTGAAAAATTTCAATGAATGAATCGTGTGATATGATTACGAAGAACATAATTTCGAAACTCATAGGAACAAAAAAAAAACCTGCAGATTTTTATTTCAATTTTCTTTCACATCGCCAAACATAGTTTTAAGTTAGTGAATAACTTCAAAATTCTTAGAAAAACTGAAACTGTTGAGAAGAGTAAATGAATGAAGAAGAAAATAAAATGATGATCAGACAAGAATCCAAAGGAACCGAAGGTAAATACTTCTCTATTCGGATCTGTCTGTTTGAACAGTTCGTCCAAATTCAGTTGAACCTGAGAAAACATTTTTCTCAGCTAGAAATATGGCTAATAAAATCCACTGCAGTATGGGCGACGAGGCTTTGACCATGCTATAGCTATTTAAATGTAATTTTTCAAGGGACAGTAATTTTTAGGATGAAATTCTTCATTGATTGATTATTTCATCCTGTAAACACTTTGTATCAGGAGCAACTTGTCCATAACTAGGTTCAACCTGTGCAATGCACACGGAGTTGCCAAACAAAAAATAAATTCCTAATCCAAATTTATATTTTTATCTTATATTTTTAGTTTTACCTTGAAATAACAAAAACGAATAATGACTTGCGTTTTTTCGCGACTTTCAGAATTTGTAGTTGACTAGTAGGTTCGAAACTCACTAGTTGCCCCTGTAAGTATGAGTGTGTATAGAGATTAGCTGTTTTACTTAGTAAATAAATTTATGTTCAATGTTGCTTTTGTGTAAATGTATTTATTATATACACCGTCATATGATTTTTAACGCCTACCTAAGTTGGTAGCATTCATTAGCCCTACAATGATTTACGAAAATTTTGACAAGTTTTTTTTTCAATTTTGAGAAAAATACCGAAAATCCCGGTTTTTCGCCTCTCCAATACCGGTATTTCGGTATTGAAAAAAATCACAGGAGAGTTGTGTGCAAAGACACGACCGCAAGGCTGAAGCAGAATACTTATACTCAGTTCTACTTACGGCTGTACATTAACCTACGGCCGGGCGAATCACTTCGCGCCGCTTTCTGCGTTTAGCCTGGCAGAGACCTAATGCGCACGGCCAACACAATGGAAAGGTGTTTTTACATTGAAAATTAGACACGGCTTTACTGGACTAAGTGTTGGCAAATGCATCTACCGCTAGTACCGCCGCTATCGTACGAAAGCGCGTCGGTTCATGTGGGGAATAATATCATCAACGAAAAATGACACGCGTCTAAGCACACCCGAACTGTTTCGCCGTGCCGCTTTCATTTGCTTCCTTATAACATCGGCCTCAGGAAAGTACCGGCTGCACCTATCGCTGAGGCTGTTACCATAATGCTACTGGTACCCAAAGCTAGTAACTCTTCAAATGAAAGGTTTTATTTGTCCTCAAAAGAACAATTGTTCAATTCCATATCGGATATAATGCAATCGCATCTCTGTAATATTACCGACACTGCTGCTACTGCTGCCAACGTTGTGGACGGTTCATCCAGCTCACCTTCCGGCTAATGTATGAAGCTAGTTTTCCCAGAAACACTCTTTTATAGCCGAAGGGTGCTGCGAAATAGGCCACGCCTTTCAGTTCAGTTTTTTTCCATTTCCTAATCTTCTTCAGACGAATTATTCCACAATTCGCATATGATTTTGTATCCAGCGAATAAACAGCGATGGTGCTCTCACACACGCACACACACTCACAACGGTTTTAACCCGTATCTTATTGCGGTTTGTAACATCAGGCGATTTCGTTTGCTCGCTGTTGCGTGTTGCATCATGTTGCAACTTGGCAGCTGGGAGGCGACGAAATTCTGTTCATGCTGATTGATTGAATCGACTACATATTAGCTCTGAATAGTCGAACTAACTGTCTTTGTGAATGCGTTCTAACAGGGCAGTTTGTTATTCAAAGTCGGTTATGCGCGTTTGCGCTGCCCCTACAGGGGTTTACTAGAACAGAATTTGATTGCATCCCGCACAGAATGTCTGCTTATGTTGATGCCAGAAAATTATTAACCTTCAATTATTTGTTTATTTGCCTTGAAAAGGCATTTTGCGGTTCAAAATCGGTTGCTGATTGCAACCTTTGAGCTGTCCTAACAGTGGGGGAATTATGATACACGGACAACATGCACTGTGGAAGCTATTTCACATTCAGTAAATTATACGAGTGCGACAGATTTAAATTGCTAGGATCCAACACAAAATGCTTGCTTGCGTTGTCAAAAATTATTAACTTTCAATGACTTGTTTATTTGCCTTGAAAAGGGCATTTTGATGTTCAAAATTGGATTTCCTGATGGCAATCTTCATGCTGCCCCAACACGGGGGGAAAAATGGCAGTCTGACGACACACGCTGAGAAGAACCGCGCTGGTCCTGAGACGTGGTGACCAACCACAGGACTAGTGGTACTGCTAAGGAAGGACGACTGCTGCTGTCGCTGTCTAGAACTATTATAAGCGGCTTCGGCTGAAACAGGCTCTTATATAGGCCAAATAGCATGTTTTCAATTGCAAGGTATACGATTCTGTCGACCGTGCTTGGGAAGCAATCATATAACGACCAATCAGAGGTCGAATATTTCGTTTTGACAAGGCTTGACTATTTTCAATAGTACAATAGTGTGAATAATAAAATTACAATTATCTTCGTTCGGGAAGAATCTTAGAAGATTTTCCAATCTGTTGCTACAAGAACGAAGGAAATCCATCGAATACTAACCGATTTATTAGCATTTGAAATTGGACATATTTTTCACTTTTTTCGGTTTTAGATTTTCATTTCACATCCCTATGTAGCCGAACTTCCTGAGAGAAGTATTCTACTTCAAAAATATCGGTTTTACCGGTTTTACCGGTTTTTGTTTTACCGGTAAACCACCCTACTTCTACGTCATCCTGCTCTTCTTTGTTGTTATCCACTATCATTCCGCCAAGGACACCGGATCAACCAATTTCTTTGGTACTGGTGTTCCTGCCTGCGTTAGATGACAGTTACTGCCGTATTTTTGGTGTTGTGTACCGATGAGCGTCAAGCTCGGTGCGATTTACATTCGATTCAGGAACGAATACTGAAGTCTGAAAAAGCTATAAAAACAGTTGTGGGAACAAAATAAAATTCTAACAAAACATTCTAAGATGTAATTACTTGATAATAATTATGATCGGAAGGGCACAAACAGTTCGAACTAAACCAAGCTTTACTTTGATAGAGCGAAATCCTAAGATAACAAATCGCTTGTACTAATCCTAAATATGTTTGTTTGTCAACGCACGATATCACGAAAAGTGACTACCGCACGTATAAAGATATTTGCAAGGATAGGAAAGCATCGATGGACGGAATCGCAGCATTGAACTTGAGCTCTCCTTCCCGTCGCGAGACTGCCAATTTCGCTAGGAATGTCATTGCTGCTATTTTCATAAATAACTCCTCGGTGATCCCCATTTCCGTTATTCTGTCTACATTGCATTGGTCTCCCGATGTCGCCGTTCGTTGATTGCATCACTGCGCCAAAGTACTAGATTGGATTGATTCGATTTACGTCTTTCGATTCCGGATTGGACTTTGTGCTTCTGCCCAGAATGCCATTTGAAGTTGTGGAATTCCTCTGTGTCGGATCGAAACTGTTGAAATAAATTGCATGCAAAGCAGCGCAGTACGAATACTAAGCGAATGCTAGTGTGTTAAGTCGATTTTTTCTCGCTTGACAAGCGAATATTGCAATTTGAATCCTAACGAGCGCATTGATACATGTAGATCCGTTTCTCATATCCATATCCATCAGGTTTATCGTGTAAGATTGTTTACACTACCGCACCGTTCGTTCAATCGAAAACTCTTTCTTTCGAGGTCAGCTGCAACAGATGTTAGGAAAATAGTAATGAAAATCGACAGGCGTGCTTTTTTCGGTGTCCTTTGATGGTGAAAAACCGACCAACACACGCTGTGACAATTTTGTTATGATATGAATTGAATCACAGTCGATGCAGGATTCGGATGACTCACACAGTTGATGGTGTTTGGAAAGATAACTAAACAGGTTAACCCGGAAATTGATTGGATCTAAAATCCGCATCTCCTCACACCCCCCGGACCGGAACACGCACGGCCTGTCGTCAGTGCCACTGACGCGTGCTTATTGCCCCTGTCACAAATAGAATCTACAAATTGGAATTGAACGTTTCCGGGGTTGGATTTCCTTTATGCTCACTGTACTCAGGGATGCTACACATCATCCCGTATTTGGAATTTCAACAACAAAAAATCCGTTTGTGTGGGATAAAAATTTACAAAAATCTGTATCCTTGTAGAAATACTTGTATGCAAAGGTTGATCATAATTTATTTCACAGATGTGGTACCCCTACAGTATTTTTAATATTTATGGGTTCCACATTTTGTTAGGGGTCATTCCTAAACCACGCGGTCATATTCTGATTAATTTGTATACCCTTGGAGGTTAATCGTAAACATTTTCTGTTTATTGATGCTACAAAGTGTAATAGCATGTCCAATTCCAGACAAAGTGATTGAACACGACTGCTTTCAATCCAAATAAAATTATGTCTATATATTAACAATCACACACTATTCATGAACTTCATGATTTTGTGCTTTAAGATCAAATCTTAAACGATCACGATTTTTCGAGTTTACCACTGTGCACTGTGCGATTTTCAAATGAATCTTTCTACCACTTGGTAATGAGATGGAAAATAACAATACTTGGGCTGTGTAGAGAATATTTTGGAAGTTATTTCATGAAATGATTATTGAAAAACGTGCTTTACAAGGTGTATTTCGCCTTTGCACTTCTACTACGACCTTCAAAAAGACCTGACTCAAAAATGTACCGTACGACGATTTTGAAATTTTGACACGAAAGTAAGTTACGGAACTGACGTGATCTAGGGACGACCCATTTGTGTCTCACTAACGCAATCAAACCAATATGTGATAATTGGATAGCTTTTGATGTCATGACACCGGTTAACGATTCCATTTGCGTAAAGATGACTGGGCAGAAATTACAAAGAAAACTTATGCTAGATGCTTCCTTTGTAACTTTTTCTCTTGCATTTGATTTTTGTTTGTTTTAGTGCCTGGTATCGAGATTATATTTAATTGGAACGATGAAAGTGGACGCGAATGTTCGCTTCGCAGAAGTCAAATCAGCGTAACAAGTTTTCTCATTCAAACACATTATGTAATTTCGCTATTTGCTTTGGACATATTGCAAAAGACTTTCCATTAAAAAGCAATTGGGAGACGCTTCTGCATACTCATCCTACAAGACATTCGGCATCCTACAAGACATACAAGTCATGCGACGTCTTTCGAGCAAGACTAAATATCACTCCAAATTTATTCTATTTGCTCTAAAATTCCCTTCCATGCTCTACCATAATCTGCAGTATCCGTGGAAGTTTGCATCAAATGATGCGTTGCAACATCAGACAAATAAATGGTGATTTGTTGCTTTCAATCCTGATGTTCATATTTACGTTATGGAGCGATGAAAATATCTCTCAACATGGCTTGCCTGCCAGTGGCGTAGCGTGACCGGGTGACACCCGGGGCGGGAAATTTGGGTGTCACCCCTTCTCCCCCTGGGTGTCACCCCCACCAGGTTGCAGTGAAATCATTTTCGTTCGTTTTCAATTGCACTTAATCTACCCATTTTTTAAAAAATGGTTGGGATTATACACACTCTTTCTTACGCGGGTTTTTTTTTTGATACGTATTTTCAAACGGGATTTTTTGCAATAGCGCGGATTTTATTTACCCGATTTGAAAGATAAGTAAATCTACTCTAATCTTTTTTTTTGAGGGCGATACGTATGAAAATTTTCCTCACGGGTGTCACCCCCTAGCGGGTGACACCCAGGGCGGACCGTCCCCCCCGCTCCCCCCACGCTACGCCAGTGTTGCCTGCTAATGCTTCATTTCCACGAAAGAAGTCAACTGCTGCAAAAAAAAAAAAAAATACTGCGCATGTGGAAGATGATACGAGCTCGTACGTGTATATTAAGAGGAGAAAGTTCTGAGCGCGCTCCTTTGATGGGTGTACTTGTGTTGTGTATACCCTTTTTCATATTAATGTTACCCACCTTGCCCACTATGGTCGGAATCGTGAAATTTCACGACAAAAATCTATAAGTCGGAAACCATAGATACTAGAGATTTCTTGTCTTCTAGAAAGTTGCACTACTAAGAGGAATCTATCTTTTGGTATGACTGGTTACAAGGGTGGTCCTATTGTACTCAAAATAAAAATTGTAACTTTTTTATCTTACTACTTAGAGCAATATTGTCTTCCACAAAATTGAAGCAAATTTAATTTCATGAAACTTTGTTAAAAAAATTATTACTCTACCTCGTTTCTTCACTGTTTTAGGTCAATTTTTCCAAATTGATTCGGGGTGGGTCTAAAAAAATTACTATTATTGCTCTAGTTTTTTCAGCTTTATTCGGATTTGAAAGTGGTGTTCGAGTGACTTTTAGGACGTAAAAAACTGCATATTTTGACACTAATAGATAATTGCTAACTTTTCAGAGAAAAAAGTTACAGGTATTTTTCCGTTTTAAAATGACACTTCTGGAGGCACCCTACTCCTTTGTTTGCACATATATGCAACAACAAAACTTTCAGGATGAAAGTTCATAGTTTCACCTTCAAAATGCATTTTGTAGAACTAGTCAACTTTTGTTCCCTTTAGGGTTAAAATGCATTTAAAAACTTCAAGTTTTCACACAAAAATTTGCTAATCTAGCATTCAAAACCATCTAGTTATTCCAATTCGATTTTTATTTGGAAAACTTCTTCGAGTGACTTTCGGGGCATGAAAAAGCGCTTATTTTGATGTAAATAAATAGTTTCTAACGCTTGTTAAAAAATTCTAGTTGTTTTGAAATGTTGTTCATGTATCATATTGTTGTAAAAGCAAAATAAATGCATAAAATATACTCAAATATGGCGTTATTTTGTAGCAACGTGTGAAATTCATGTTTTTTTTATGTTGATAGCATTGCATAGCACTCTCCAGTAGTGTTTTTAGTACTTGTTTACATACACGTTGGACGAAATCGTTGCCATTAGTAAAAACAGCCGAAGACAAATTGTATCTAAAAGAAAAAAGAAAGAAGTGCAAGGTATTTTATTGGAAAAGTTCAACGCTCGTGTCGATGTACCTAAACAGGGAGGAGGTTGATCATCATTGCATTGGCACTCGGTCTTAACGAAAAATTGATAAAAAACCTAGCTGCTATAATAGTAATAATAAACAGCCTAGTTCCGGTGAGCAATTTCACAGAAGAAATTTCAGCTTTTTTTTTAATTATCATTTTTGAAACTTTGCACTGGTGTTCCTGTAAGCTAAAGATAACATTTTGTGCATTCGAGTGTCTATAAATGATCAAAACTGTTTCTAGCATTTAAACGGTTTGATTGATCGGTATAGTATCCCCGGCAAAGTTGTAGATAATAGTTTCGTCCTTCAAAAATAAAGTATTTGGTATCCCATGCCTGCGTCACTCGAACACCACTTTCAAATCTGAAAAAAGCTGAAAAAACTAGAGCAATAATAGTAATTTTCTTAGACCCACCCCGAATTAATTTGGAAAAATTTACCTAAAACAGTGAAGAAACGAGGTAGAGCAATAATTTTTTTAAGAAAGTTTCATGAAATTAAATTAACTACAATTTTGTGGAAGACAATATTGCTCTAAGTAGTACGATAAAAAAGTTACAATTTTTATTTTGAGTACAATAGGACCACCCTTGTAACCAGTCATACCAAAAGATAAATTCCTCTTAGTAGAGCAACTTTCTAGAAGACAAGAAATCTCTAGTATCTATGGTTTCCGGCTTATAGAGTTATAAATTTCTCTGTCACGGTTTAGCAGTAAAAAATGCCATAAGGCAAAAATAATGCTAATGGTTTCCTATCACCATCAATGCATGCAGTCATCCATTCATCCATTAGGTGACCCTCCAATCTGAACACATACCAAATGGTGTGCCTACCTATGGTCGGTGGAAAACTGGAAAAACACAAAATGCGAATGGTGATAGCATATGGAATATCGATTCGAAATTATTACTTGCTCCTTTCAAAGTTTCCGTTTTTATGGTCTTACCGCTTTCGAA
Source organism: Wyeomyia smithii (assembly GCF_029784165.1). NCBI lineage: Eukaryota > Metazoa > Arthropoda > Insecta > Diptera > Culicidae > Wyeomyia > Wyeomyia smithii. Next base: position 68,367,204 of record NC_073695.1, read on the forward strand.
TAGCCATGGTATCACCTGTAAAAGTAAATGATGTAAATCGACTTCCCTTATGATATTGTCGCAACAAACATTAGTGATAATAGAATATTGATTTTTGCACGTGGTTCTCTACAAGAGAAATAACGCATAACACAACTTCTAATCTGATGTCGATTGAATGGGGGAGCTCTGTAGCCGCAAGGTGATCGTGGGTTCGAATCTTAGTAGAATCAGGCCATTTGGATGTCAAAGAACTTTAGCAGGCTCTCCACCTCATACCCTTTCTTCAATCTTAATTCTACAGTAAATAAGTCCTTATTATAATAAAACTGGTTGAAGTTACGTATGAAAGTTCTCTCCAGGTAATTGTTATTAGTCGATATTGTTAGGATGGGCAGAGGCTCGATATGGTAGAGCAGTAAGCTTGAAACGGAAAGGTGAAACTAACACAAAAGCACGAATATGAATGATAATCGTACCACTTACTATAAAAGTGATACAGGCAATAATATGAAGCGCGAAAAACGAAAAATAACTGGGAATATCACAATAAATCTAATCAGAAAAAAATTGGCAGAATTCGGGCGAACGACATCAACCATCTTCATTCGAAAAATTCAATCTCCAAAGCTGCTCCTGCTAAAACAAAATGAGTCTAGTTTTTCTAGAAACGCTCTTTTTCTAGTCAGCAGTCGCTGCACTGCACAGTGTTCCAATAAGGCGAAAAGTTGAATTTAATTCCATAGCGCCTTTTATCTTCATCCTAACTTAAAAGTGTCTTCGGAACAACTGTTTGTATGAATGACCCGCATGATCGCAAATGGTCAAAAAGCATGAAAAGTTTACTATACCAAAAATAGAATATTCAACTTTTTTGTGTTTAGAGATAGAATAATAGTTTGTTCAGCAAAGTTATAGAAGATTCAAAAATATGAAACTTTGTTGAACAAATAAAAATCCTATCTTCTTTGGGTACAAAGTTATAAAGTATATTGCATGGAACTTACTCAAAAGTTAGTTTTTTGTACTTAACTTTTGTTAGTTGCATTTACACGAAAGTATTGTTCGGAGAAATTGTTAGGGCACTCAAAACACACATTTTTGCGAAAGATCATAAATCTCCAGGACTTTTCCTTACAAAGTTATATTATATTTTAGCTTATTTTTTCGATAACTTCAAGAGCGTATAGGTAAAAAAGGGGCAAGTGGAATCATGATGTCAATACTTTTCCTTGAAGCTGAAGTACTATAAACTCCTTTAGGTTCCATTTGTCCCAATCCACCCATATTAGAGTACGGCGAGCATATGTTACAGTAGGTTTTCATATATTCAAAATACTAACTTTTTTCTGTTAAGAGATAGAGGAATGGTTGATTCGGCAAAGTTTTAGAACGTATAAAAATATGAATCTTTGCTGAACAACAAAATTCCTATCTTCATTGGGTACAGAGTTACAGAAAATTTTCTGTAAAAGTTACTCAAAAGTTAATTTTTTGCACTTAACTTTTGTTAGCTACATTTTACAAGAAAACGTTGCTCTCAAGAAGCATTTGGGTATACAAAACACACGTTTTTGTTGAAGACTGCACATCTCCAGAACTTTTCCTTACAAAGTTATAGCACATTTCAACATATTTTTTTTAAGTTATAGCACATTTCAGCATATTTTTTCAGCAACATTGCCGTTCTCCTTTGGCGCCCAGGTCGTTATTGTAAAATGATTATTGAGGGAGGCATGAAAGTTTTACGCTAGCCGTAGATGCGAAAGTTCTCATAACTCTAATTCAACCATTAATAGTTTTGAAAAGAACCGGTTCCAAAATTTTCAATAAGAAATGCGTGCTGCAGATGGCAAAATAAAGGTAAGGTGTTCCGCAGTGCCTAAAAGTTGACTCATATGCAGCTCTTGTTGCAGCGTCGCGTACCTATAACAGCTATACTTCACTCGCTACCGTGTGACGAACACAAATGATGTTGTATTTTCTACATGCAGTCTTTTGTATCGAGTGAATTTTTGCATTGAAGGCGTGGCCACGCAGTCTCGAGAAAAAGAAACGAAACACCTTCGATACTACTGAGTAATTGCCATAAGCACCAAAAGAAAGTTTGGTTCTTACATAAGCTAATTGGCGTTATTGATATCAGACCGATAAAGGTGTTCGAGTGGGCACAAAGAAACAATTTAACCGAAAATCTTCATATTTAACTGTGAAATTGCTTAAAATGAGGGTTATATCTTGTTGCGATAAACGTTTATCTTTGGTGCCCTTGCCGTTATTGTAAAAATGATTGAATAAATGATTACACTTGTTGTGAAAACTCTTATAACTCTTATCTTCAAGCATCCATAGTTCAGGAAAAACTGATTCCATAATTTTCAAATAGAAGTGTGTGCTACAGAACGTTGATGATTGCATCATCGGTAGCATTGAATATTTTTCTTGGCGACACAAAATAAATTTGCTCTTCGCTCTACCCTCCGGTAGCTGTGCCAGCCAGATATCCTGCAGCATACGAAGGTAACTGTAATCTTCTATCCGTACGTCTGAAATGACGACATAGAGTTTTATGAGGAACACTCCTCGTTTTTCGTCCATAACTTTTCCTGTGATCGTCGAAACAATTCAAGATGTTCTAAGATTTTGTTCATTCTACTAAACCTCGCATTTTTTGTAGAATATATTGGTTTGATATTTTTATTTGTTGTAAAAATATTTCTAGTTCTTTGCTGAGAATAACCATATTTTGAGTCCATATTTCTCCGAAGGTTGCAGATAGTAGCAAACCAAACTGTATGCATTTGAAAGTTTGTCAAAAGTACTGCATTACTCATGAGAGTTCAGCTGTTTCTAGTTGTATCCAACCGTAATGAATGAGTACTGAATGAAAGGAAAACACCCCTCAAAATGAGTTTTCTGTCCATAACTTTTTCTATAATCGTCGAAACAATTCATGATGTTCTAAGATTTTGTTCATTCTGCTAAACCTCGTATTTTTGTAGTATATATTGGTTTGATATTTTCATTTGTTGTAAAGATATTTCTAGTTTTTTGCCTACTTTTCACCTATTTTCATCATTGGGCAGTAGAGCAACAATGTTAATCAGCGCTACTTGATGACTTGTAAATCTCTTTTTGGTTACTTTTGTGAAAAATTTCAAGTCACTTTTTTTGATATTTTAGTCATTTTAGTCAAAAACATCTATTGTATGATTTTTTTTAAATATTTGAAACAGTTATAAGCATCATTTTTACTATATATTACATATTTGGATTTTCATAACTTTCATTTAATTTTTTTCAAGGTAAGAAAATGGTAAAACCGTCACCCCTAGGATTTTACTAGAAAACGCTAATTAGCTGTGTTTTGGAATATGTGAAATGTTGGTATTTAATATTTTAGACATTTTAAGACACACCAAAGCCACCGTGAAACGTCAATCGTCAAAATAATAGACAAAATACACGCTACTGCAGTTGATGTGTAAAAGAATGTAATTTTTTGTAAGTGGAACTCAAGCTTTTATCCATGTGAATAGATCAAAATATTTTTTGGCTGCTCTACAATTTGTTGCCTGTATTGTTAGCAATCAAAGGAATTCGATCTGAAGTAAATTGAAGCGATAAGTTAGTAGAAATACTCATTTTTTAAAAATGTGTGCTCTTGGGGTAAGACCGTCACCCAGTGAGTGGGCGAAGCCCGACATGGTTTGATCTTAGTTGAATGTTACTGACCAATATTTTTCATCTTTTACCGATACCTCGCTGCTAAATAAATTGATAAATCGACCTGGACCTATGAACTCAAGCTATTCTATGATTATTGAATGAATCCAAGTGTTATCAGAGGTGTCGAATGTACTAAATGTACAAGTTACAAAACTGACCGCTTCCCCGGCGGTAGAACGTGCTCCTGGAACGTGCACTGGAACTTGTTCCGGCAATATGTTCAGAACCAGCTAACCGACCAAGTTCAACAGTAACGTACAGAAATGTAATATCTCTCATTTGGAGGTCTCAGAGTTTAAATTGGTTCAGTTAATTGGAGTAAATTTCCGGTTCCACCCGCACTGTTTGTAAACGTCGTTTCGATGTTAGTTTCAAAACTTCACTATTCCATGTAAAATGACAGTTTGAAAGTACAGACAGTCTCCACACGCAAAAGTTGAATGGTGTAAAACCAGTACAAAATTGTTCGTTTTTAACGCAATTGTTGATGTGATTTGAAACCAGTACAATGATTGCGTGTTGGGCATAACGCAATTAATGCTCTAGCGTTTTTTCAATGTATTTGGCAGCCCCACACTACTACACTTATAGCGAATTTCTTTATTTCACTGTGTGCGGGTAAAACTCCCGAGAACAATAAAACTTCATCGCCATTTACGACGCAAGTAAGAAAGAGATGCCAGATAATTGTTTACGAACTTAGCGCGTGCGGTAGTGGGTTGAAGCTGACAAATTTTACAGTGCGCTTCGGGCAGCACGGCAGGTCAAAACTGGGTCAAAATCGAGCGAATAAAGAAGGGTTTTGACAGCAGTTAATGCGCTTCCAGGTTAAAACGAGGTGAGCTGGTGGAATAAAAGAAAGTTGAATAAAGAAATTCGCTATAAGAACACTGGTATCAAGTATGCACTGCACTGGTGTCTCGCTCATTTCGTAAAGCGACGTTACACCGCCTTGCAATCCAAACCGAAAGAGAAGCGAAAGAGCAACCTGCAAATTGTATGTGATGTGTCTAGTCTCGTCGCACGTACATGGAAATCATACGCGCGAGAGAAAAATTTCTCCGTAGCTCGAAAAAAAGCGCGTGCACTGGATGACCAATAATAATTATTCACAGTTCACAAGTGTTGCCATAAAAAATCGGCAACGCTTTTGTGGCTTTGTGGAATGGAGAGTTTTGCTAGTGTAGCGGTGAAGCTAGCGTTGATTACAAATTGTTGTGAACAGAATGTTGAAATCCATCAAGATAAATCGATCGAGTATTATAGCTATTTAAATCTAGTGAGTTCACAAGTTGTTGTTTGCTGCTTGCACTGCTCCATGAGTAGCAGTCACTAATACACTTGACGTGAGAAATAAAGTGTCGGTATATGATACATATTCCGATTTCATTCTATGTCAATGTATTCGCAATACAACTGTTGCGTTATGCGTTTCACACATTTATTGTGCGATTTCTGTGCAACATTTGTGCGAATCGGGAAGACACAATGATTGTACAAGACTTCAACTTTTGCGTGCATATCTTGTTGAAAACAATCTAGGCAATGATTCTATGGAGTAATCATTACAATATTTGCCATCAGGTCCTACTAAAGAATCATTTTCCTTAGGGGGCCGGGCTAACCCCCAGTTCCCCTACAGCATATGCTCACGTACCAAAAGAGACACGACTAAATTTGGATGCGAAAGACTGGAAAAGCGTTGTTCTTGGTTATGCGCTAAACGGATACAGAATCTGCCATCCGTCGATGACCAAGTCGATTGTTGTTGCGCACAATGTAGATTCCGTCGAAATACATACTAAAGTATTATTATTCAAGAAACATTGCTCCTTCATATCATTCTAAGTTCTACGTCAAAAAAAGTTGCTATTTTATCACTGAGCCACAAATCGATGATAAAGACGGCAAAACTGCATGAGTTCAGATTTGAATTGTTTCTCCCATGCATAGTATTCCCCAGGCTCGGCGACCAGTGTTTTTACTTTGAACTCAAACCTCAAAGGAGCTACAAAGAGCTGATCGCTGTATCGTCCTCGAAGACAACTGTTATGTTTAACATAGTTTGATTTTACCGAAAACAAATTTTTTAATCCAAAAGTTCACTTAAACCGAGCGTCAGTTGCATCGCCTCCATGCCGGAAAGGCACTTCCCTACCGATAGTTGAATTGAAATCTGTTTCGAGTGAATTCCTGCCAGCTTCTATTCCGAAATCGAAGCGAAAACAATATTGGTTTTTATGCACACATTACAGGCGACTGGTTAATGTTTCACCGTTGCGCTGGGCGCATACCGTTCGTAGAGGTGCGTATTCCAAAAACGGGAAACCGAACGACGGGCATAGAGCTATCACCATTCGATCACATGAATAATATTCAAACAACGACATCGAATTTTCACTTCTTTTAACGAAATAAATACACAAATCACCCAACCATGTTTACACGTTATAGGTTTTTTTCCTTTGCTTCCAAAGGTAACACAGGGGGAAAACAAAACTTGTACGACAATGCAATAAACGGACTATGAGGTGTGTATTTTGTTTTATTATTCTTTTTTCATATAAATACGATGCGGCACAGAATTCTCGCATGACTCGGCGGGTCGTGACTCGTGAGGTACAGTAACTCTGTGAATGGAAGTTGGGTAAAACCAAAAACAATAATTTAACCAAACACGTAAGCTGCTTCCTAAACCATGGAGTCATTAAGAGAGGGGTTTGTGAAAAACCATGCAAGAGCGAGGATGAAGGGAGGTGGTGGTGAAAAAAAAAGCCACGTGATCTTTATTTTTGCTTAATTATATATTCCGATACCTCCCAGGCGGTCTCGAGGTACGATACTGGTCTAACAAGCCAGTCGTCGTGAGTTCGAGTCTCGGCTCGGGAAAAGCTGTTAGTGTCAGTAGAATCGTAGCGCCTAGCCCCGCAATTGCCTTGTCACTAAAACAGTTGGCCGGGGAGTCTGTGTATAAATTAAACAGAAGGTCGAGTTCCGAATCGGAATTTGCATCAAGGCTATGCTTTTTATTATATTCCGATAATGATATGAAAATTGGCATTCCCTCATGTTAGAAATTCCAATATGTTAAAAATTAGTATTGTTGTTAGAGAAAAACAATCCTTTCACGGTCGATTCATCATAAGAGAAGTATATTGGAAAAAATGAAAAGCTACTGTATTTTTTCTTTTTTTCAAAATGATACAAATTGTGATAATTTACAAAATTCATCACGAAAGCGAACATTAAATGAAGTCAAAATTACATCGTAAGAAACGGAAATTTCCATCTTAAATATAAAAATGGCATCTGAAGTCGATTTTTGGCTCCTGTGCATCATTCCAATCATTATAGGCTGTATTTCAGGAAAACTGATTGAATATTTGATTAAATTGTCTAGAAGATCACCCCAAATGACGGTGAAGTGCCACCATAGATATTAACCCAAGTAACAATATCAGTTTTACGATGAACTTGTAGAAGTTTTGATTGCGTGTTCTTTAAAACAGGGCATAAACCTTATTATTCTCACAAACTGCTACAAATCAGCCGTAAAATCCCCATAAGATCTCAAGAGTTCTCAAGAATAGTTCCTAAAGTTTGCTTAAACTCTATATTTTTATCGATATGTACTCATGATGATATTCAGGAGTTGCTCACAATCATGAAAAAACTGTAACAAATTTCGAGAGTTTTATAAATCAGGTTCGCAACTCTTCTTTCTAGCTTGTTTTCGCTGTGAACAGAATTTATTTTTTATTTACATAGATCAAATTATGAAACAAACCACATCGATCTTCCTTTTTCCAAAATGAATGTCATCGCAGTCGTTGAATAAAATAGGTAGATAAACCTACATGTATTTTCAAGTTCATATTTGTAAATTTTCAATTGCCACGTTAAGTTTATACGTTATATGACAAAAAAGTTTGTAATTTTCAGCGCGCCATCATATTACTGGCAAATTAGTAATTTATTTAAAAAATATAAAATATATCTGAATTTTCGTGAAGTTCGGGTTTGCTGGACTACGGAACATTTTACTAAACTTTGTGTTCAGTATGGTCAACATTCACTAATGAACTGCCAGAATTATTAGTAGCATTAAGAATCTCGGCCTTTTATTACCGTTTAATAACAAATGGCTATTATTTTGACGTAGTTAATCACAGTCTGTTCGCCATATTTGTCGTTGATTTTATTTTAACCCCTCATAAGACGGCTTCTAACTAAACCTTCTTGAGCAAGGCTAATAAGATTTTTTTAGTATTTCGACAAGTTCGCATTTACTTGTTGCATTCACGGAGAAGAAAACTTGCGCTTGAATAAAACTTGCTTGAACTTTTCAAGACAAAATTTTATCTGAGATAGCCTCCTCACCCGTTTGACAACTGTTTGTTTACAGTCAAGCACCATTTTTGTGATCATTGGAAAAGTGTTACTTGTAGCGATTTTTGAACAAGAAACAATAAATGGTTTAGCATAAACATCCGGTGTATTTTATAATTAGGGCCTAAACATGAGCAAAATGAAGAAATGCAGCATATTGCATGAAGCAGGGGAATGAATACCATTTCTTTGTCATACTCAGGTACAAGTCGGACTCGATTATCCGGAATTTTAGATTCGATTATCCGGAATTTCATTTCTTCGGTGATCGTTTTAATTTTTATTCCGAAATTTTACCTTTACCACCCCTTCTGGCATGTTTGTTACCATTAATGTCATTTCCGGCATGTTTGGGACATGTTCGATTTAACTGCAAATAATCAATGTCCAATTTATTCTTTTTTGCTTCTCAAAAAATAATCTGTGGTTACGCCACTGCATCATACAAGTAAAATAAAAAAAGGAAATACCTATTTATTTATGTTCGTTAATCGCAAATTTCAATATATTTCTGTGAATCGATTATCAGGAAAACTCGATTATCCGGAATAAAAATGTTTTGGTAATAGAGTCCGACCTGTATTGGAATTTCTACCATCTTATATTTCAGAGGAGCTGCGTAGCCGCAAAGTTACAGAGTCCGCTTTATCAAGCGGATGGTCGTGGGTTCGAATCTTAGTAGAACCAGGCCATTCGATGTCAAAAAGGACTTTAAGCATGGGTTTATTTTTAGGCTCCCCACCACTTACCCTTCCTTGACGCTGAAATCTACAATACCTTTGCGTGATTTCTTCTTAACAAAAATAAGTCCCTCTTATTAATAAAACTGGCCAGAAGGACGCACGACGAAACTTCTCCAGGGAATTATAATTGGTGATATTTGGTAGGAGGAACAAGGCTCGATATAGGAGAACAGTAAGCGTGTAAAAGGAAGGGCAGCACAATTACACACAAAATAATAATAAGCATGCCACTTCTCAATAGCGGTATTGCTAAAAATAGAGAGGCGGGATACAACCAACACCCGGGCATATCTTACAATAGATCAACGATTCTGGTCGCAGTGAGAAAGTCCATACAGAAAAAATAAATCTTATATTTCATGACTGTTAGTGAGTAATGAGTTTTTGCTGTTTTTAACACCAAAAGTAATATACCCTTAAATGACTTGATTTAGTATGGTTTAGGTTGACTTGATTTAGTATGAGTTAGTTGCTTGAATGAGCTAAAATTTTTTGTATATTCTAGATCCTTTTCTTTCACCAATTTTTTTGCTCTTTCATGAGACAAAACGGGTTTACGAAAATTTTATGGGCACATTTTCAAGGTAGATTCATCTTAAAGATAAGTACCATAAAACTATCGTAAAACTCTAATGAAGTTTTAAGGAAGTTTCTCATAGGTATTTTGAAAGGGATATTGAGTGCGCTTCCAAACCGCTCCTCAGGCTTATTACACTTATTGATGAAGGAGTTTTATGGAGGACTCTTCAAGTATTTTTTAATTACTCTTGGGAACTGTTGATAAATAGAAACCACAAGTACTCAAATAAATTTATGATAAACCTCGATAGATTTATTAATGTTTTGATAAAACTTCCATAATATATAAATAAAACTAAATCGTCTTTGGATTGTTACTTGGGAATGTTCGAGTTTTATAGGAACTTCTTTTGAAAACAGGGAGGGTGTCGAACTATCATAGATAATTTTTTTGCCTTTAAAAACTTTTACGTGCCAAATTTGGTTCCATTTACTTGATTAGTACTCGATATGTGCAGAATTCCGTGTTTCATTTGTATGGGGTCACTTCCTTTCGGAGGAGGGAGGGGTGTCAAATTACTTTGGACATATTTGTTACCTCCAAAAACATGTGTATGCCAAATTTGGTTGTATTTGCTTGATTGGTTCTCGAGCTATGTGAAATTTGTGTTTTATTTATATGAGACCCCTTCCTTACAAAAAAGGGAGAGGTATCGAAACACCATTGAAGTAGTGTTCACCTTAAAAACTTAACTCACATGCCAACTTTGGTTCCATTTACTTGATTAGTTCTCGAGTTGTACAGTAATTTGTGTTTCATTTGTATGGGATCCCACCCTTCCAAAATAGAAAGGGGGGTCTCGGACAATTATCGTACAAAAAATTTACCCCGAAAATAAAAAATATATAATTTTAATTTCAGGTAAAGCCCTATTTAGAGTTCCAAGCGAAGTGAAAATCTCATACAAAAAGTTCATTTTTTCACGCTCGTGAGAAATGCAACCTGCTTTTACTTCGCTTGGAACTGAAAACAAATTCGATCCAGCGAAATCGAAGGTTGTGGATCTCATCTTTTTCACTGGGGCTTACTTTTTTCACGCATGCAAACGGTAGTGGAAAAAGCAGCAGCAAGCGAAAACTTGCGTGCGTTTATATTCTGTCAGTTGCAGCCAATTTTCATTTCGCTCGGAGTGTAAACTCGTGAATTTCGCTTCACTTAAACTGAATACAAAAGTTTACACTAGAAAAACATCTCTGATATCCAAAAGAAGCCGAGAAGAAAAAAATCCTAAATAAAACTTCAAGTTACTTAAAACACGTTAAAGAAAACAAAACGGAAATTTTAAAATCGTTTGTGAAGGTGAGAAAAAGTTGAAAATAAAATCAATTATAATTTTTTTTCTGAACAAAAAAAAAATATCTTAATGTACATTGAAATGCTTAGGAAGAGTCCTGTTATGAAAAAAAACGAAAACTAGGAAAATGATCTTAAAATTGGTTTCAAATCAATTATTTAATTCTATGGGGAGGAAAAGGTCAAAAAGAAAGTGATACAAGTTCACCAGAATTCTTCTAAAATAAAAGGGCAAAACAGGAAACGATTCCAAATTTGACAAAAAGTGGATATATAGATGAATGAGACTAAAAACAAAACCTATTCCAAATTGAGCTTAGTTAAGGGAACATTCATAAATGACGTAGCATTTGAAGGGGGAAGGAGGGGTTTGCAGTTTTGTGACGAAATGTGACGCAGGGGAGGGTGTGGGTTCAAGCCAAGCTACGTAGCAAACTTGAAACTAATAAAAAAAATTGGTTTTTTTCTAGTTGTTCTTTTTTATCTCTGTTTTGTCTGTTTAGGGTCATTTATATTACTTCCTTGTCTTTTTTTGTTCATATATGACTCAAGGTATGTTTTGGATAGTAAAATTTCAAAAAAAAAAAAAATACAGCTGACAATTAGAACAGCTGTAGATTTTTTATTGCAGCCCAAAATTTTTTTTTGGCAGATTTCCATTATTTTGAAAAACTATCGTATTCACATGGACATTACTATTACCCCCTCCACCCCTTCCGTGGACATTTACATACCCTCTATAACACCTACCCCCCCCCCCCCTAAGTTAGTCACGTGAAATGTGGACAACCCCTAAGATAAAAGATCTTGAGAGGCCACGGGGAGAAGGCAACTTGTGAAAATCGATCAAAATATGACCACGTGGTTTAGGAACGACCATAGTATCAGTAGCAATATACGAGGTAGAAACCTTTTTTTCATCCTAGCTCCGTGTGAAATGTACGCAAATATTTATTGCTTTAAACTAAACTTCATTAATTAGTTGTTTACTCTCTAGTTCGTTTGAAGTTCTAGTCCAGAATGTTCCATAAAACCACCTGGGGTGGTTTTTTGCATGCACTGCAACGAACCGTAGAACAAACCAGCACAACGCTACTGGTAAAAAAAAGTTTACCAAATCAACGGTTCTTATCTGCTTGCGACTAATTATCCGCAACAGCGCAGTCAAGCTCGAATATTGGAAACCCGAGGCAACCGGTGAACGCTGGCTGACCAGCCAATTCAGAAAACCAGTTTTTGTTTTGCAAAATAAGTATTTATTTCGTAGTTTTTACGGTTGCAAGCATATACCTAACAACATTTAAGAGCTGATCTTTGGTTTCGTGAAATATGACTGATTTTGCAAAACAGTAGCTGGATGAGTTATGCAAAGGAAATCCACTCTGTTTCGGAAAATTGCATCGCATTCCAGGTAGGCCTATTATGTATTCAATGCATCCATAGAAACACAAACATGCTTGGATGAATATTTATTACCATGAACTTGAAGATTCGAACTGTGCTCACGAAATGTGACGAATCATGGAGCGCGCTGTTCATGCTTGTAATTTTACAAACGTACACTATCTTCAAAGCGTAAAGCCTATAGGGGAACTGCTCCATTATTCATCTCAGCCCGTATATTCATCTCATTCAACATGTAAACACAATTGAAAACAGGAAAAAACGCAAATTTTCTTCTTAAACTAATCTGCTAATCCATGGAATGGATTCTTCTTAGTTCACTTTAGATTCCTCATAAAGTATAATCTTCAAAAACTCACTTGAAAGCACTAAATTTGATATTATAGTCGGGCATCAGCACTCGAAAACTCATTTAATTCAATCACCTACCTCAGAAAACAAAATCCGCGCATCGTTCTGTACGGCTACAACGGGACTCGTTCAGTAGCCAACCAAAGTTTTTTTCATCACTAGCGGACCACTTTTCATTTTAATCACTAAACAAAATCACTCACTACACTAAGAATACTTTAATTTTCGAAATGTTCACCTAAAATTTCCTAAAACAAGCTTGAATTAGCAGAAATGTATGAGATGAATATTTACGAATCCTAAATTTCAACTGTATGTATTTTCATCTGTTTTCACTGCGTTGAAGAAAATCAAGAGTTGCCAAATCAGTTTCTGTTGATACGAAAAAATCATACTGAAAATGTTCAATTATTCCGACATAATTGACATAAATCTACAGCACTGTAGTGGTTACCTAGGTTACCGATTGTTCACGTAAACAACTGCAGCGGATATCTAAGGTAACCTACTACGACGGGCTGCGGCTACGTTCATTCATGATAATGTGATTCATTCATGATTAACAGTGAGATGAATATAGGGGCATTGTGAGATGAATAATTGAGCAGTGATTCAAGTTTTGAGATGGATATGGAAGCGTTGTGAAAAATGGTTTGTTTTACAAAATTCAGGATAAATTTAGGTAATTTTACTAAATATACAATGATAAACGATTCCATATGAGTACGTAAGCATATTTAGCTTATTTGTTCAATGATTTCGTGAAAATTTGGTGTTTAATCCGTGCATTCTTCGTGAATATCGGCTTAATTAGATGAATAATGGAGCAGTTACCCTAGGTAAATTTTAGGAAAACCATATTCAACTGTATCTGTATCTGTATCTGTAGCTGCATACCGATATCAAACCTTGGATGATAGGAAGTAAACCTATGTTGTACATCAGCAAGATGTAAAGCTGCTTGCAGTTCATGTTCACCTACGAATAAGGGTGTTGTGCACTGCCTGCTGCAATCGGATCAGTCAGAATATCAATTCACCGTGAGTTTGTCAAGCATGCACTTATCGATTATGGATTTGCCAAATATGTACCTAGTTCCAGGAAATCGGCAGCACGATAAATGTCAGAGCGAGCTGCAGGAGAAAAGTCAAAGACGCAGACGAACATTCTTTTGAATTGTGATGTGCAACGTCGAGATTCCTGGTAAAGTTGCAGCTCCTCGTTCGCCAGAGAATCACTGGTAAGACATGTAGTGATAGAGAAAATAATAATAAAAATCTAGTAAAATTCAATTGAGTTGTGAATTATTAACGAATTAGCAACATTATCTTGTCAAACAAACGTAACCTGGAAAGGTATCCCCCTGTTTCTCAGCCAACCTAACAGCGCGGTAGGGGAAGTAAATTCTCCCTAGCTTACTCCGCATGCGAATTCATATAAATAGAGCTGCGCATGGTACCGAGCACATTATTTCAGATACGTAGGAGTCGAGAACTACACGGAGCGGACTACCAGGAAGACTCCCGAAGGCGAATCGGCCAGCTATGGAGGACTATCTTCAGGAAGAGGCAGCATTGGACGGCTTTCCATTCCGAGCTAAAAACAGACCGCTTATGGAGGTTGTATCTTCGTAGAGAAAGCTGAGGATAACGTAACCGGCATTATACGGTCTTCACGCTCGGGCAGTGACGTCTGATGTTCATCGGCTTTTTTTATATGAAACTGATGACTGTTTCAATCAACAAAATCAATACAGATTGACGCAAAATGTGACTCTTTCCGTTCCTTCAACTGTCAAAATCAATGCAAGATCATTCGAGTAGTTTTCGTGTGACTCAAACAGTGCTAAAAAATGAAACAAATGATTTTCAATTGAATTCGAAGGTTAATAGCATTACTATACCATGTAAATTTTTAATCGAAAATAATTTTATCAGGTCCTACGTAGGAATATGCAAAATTCAGTTTTTGTTTTGCAAAATAAATATTCTTTGTAATGTTTTTTCGGTTGGAAATGGTTGGATTAAATCTGATACATATCAGATAAAAAAAATACCAGGTGATCGGTTTTGGTGTTCGTGTTAACTGAATGATAATTGTAGACTTAACATAAAAACATTTTATTTATTATTGTGATAAAATTTTCATGCCAATTACTTGACAAGCTAGACAGATTGTCTTACGGTAGTAATTAAGAGCTGATCTATAGTTTTGTGAAATATGACTGATTTTGCGAAACAGCATCTGCTTACAAAATGGCATCGCTTCGTTTGACCTTTAATTACAAGCACTCCATATCATATCATCACATCATGTTTTTTCATGCATCCGCAGCAACGCAAACATGCTTTGATGAAGATACATTACCATGAACTACGAGCTTCGGGCTGTGCTTACAAATTGAGACAAATGAAACAGCTTTCTGTCTATGCTTGTGATACTCCAAACATACACTATCTTCAAAGCGAAACGCCTATAGGCAAATTTTCTGTAATAACCTGTATTTAACTGTATCTTTATCTAACTGCCAATATCAATTCGTTGATGAAAGGTAGTAATCTTAAATCAGTATATGAAGGCACAAGATGTAAAGCTACTGTGCGTTTCATATTTACTAGATCATCCATTTCCCGACGATTTTCAGTTTCCCGGAAGAAGCTGAGAAGTAACGATGCTTCACTCATTGTCAACCTCATTACCTGAAACCCTCATGTCCTCATTACCTGAATTACATTCATAGCTATTTGATTGATCACTAACTAAATTGACTATTTCATCGTCAGTCCAAGTTTCTCCTTCATGGATTAAACCCTGAATTGAACAAATCTTCTCAAAAAAGGAGTCTAAGCGGTATCTCTATAAATGCAAATATAGATGTACTACCAATCTACAAGAGCTCACGAGATGAATTCTGCCCCATACTATTTAATATCCATACAAAGCCCTCCATTCAGCCGATGATTGTGGGGATATACTGCGGAAAGCACAAACCTACAGACGTAGTTTTTTTTCTAAAACCAACTCGTCGAAGCAATGAATGAGGTTATCAGAAATGGGATTATTGTCAATAATCAAAGAATTACAG